>NC_081352.1:46199787-46260895 GCF_029784015.1 Lycium ferocissimum | reverse complement strand
GTTTAAGGTATTTGGGAGTTGAAATACTTGGTCATTAAAAGAGAATAGCAAATGGGTTAGGAATGATGAATAGTGACGTTTTGAGACATAGTTGGAATTGAATCATGAATGTTGTTGGGTTGTGATATAAATGTGTTATAAATGACCTATAGACATGAAATGAGTGTTGGATACGAAAGAATACGACGATGGATTTTTAGTCATGATTATGGGAAATTGAGGTGAATTATGAAATGCGAATCACAATGAATGAATCATGATTGTTGTTTATCATATTGTGATGATTATTATGAATGTTGGGAATTGATATGGAATATGGCGGAAAGTAGTATAAACAAAGGATTTTGCTCAAATTTCTATAGCTTTAGTAAGTATGTTTTCACGATTTTATAGCTAATGATGATACGAATTCCATTGAAGGTAAGCAGAGTGCATTCAAAGGAGCCTGGCGAGCACTAGAATAGTTAAGCGGAAAGGTATGTGAGCTAATCCCTTTCCCTTCAAGGCATGAGTCCTATGGCATGAATTTCCTCTTTTACTATGAATGTTCCATCTCCAAGAAAGTTAAGAGTCCCTCTCATGAATAGCTATACGAGATAAGAAAAATAAGATGAATACGAAAATGAGGATAGCAAGCTAAAGTCTAGAAATGCTTATAGCCTATGATATGATGCCTCTAAGAAGCTAATGATGACTTTATGTAATTTAATGATATTGATCATTGTGCACACTCACACCTTATGCTTGTTCCTCCAAGGTGAGGCGGAATACGTAAGAATGCTCATAATGACATCGGGGTCAACGACCTTACGTCTCCCGATAAAGTATGAATAGCTAAGAGTCCTATCATGTATTAAATACGTATATGATGTCAAACATACCATGATGAGTTATGATAAACATACTATGATAAGCATGTTATGATAGGCATGATGTAATGAGTATATGATGATATCACACCCAGCGCCTATATGGCGGGCGATCCATAGGCCCAGGCAGGTACACTGTGGCCAAATGGCATGGGCGGCATACTGAGTGGGCGGCATGAGATAATATCTTGACGTGTGCTATTGATGATGCTAATGATATTGATTATTACACCGCACCTATATGGTCGGGCAGTTATTACAGTATGTACATATATGATACGATGATGAGTACGAAAGTAAGTTAGCATGCATGATCATCCTTATGATTCGATAGCGATTCTGATTGCTCCTTGTTTTATGCCTCACCGCTTTATTGATGCTTCATTATTGTTTATAAGCTTCACATACTCGATCAAATATTCGTGCGACGTCCTTTCTTCGGACGCTTGTGTTCGTGCCCACGGGTAGACGGGGAGGTGGCCCGGACGCTTTCATAGGAGCCGGTTGATTTGAGGAAACCTTCCGTATTCGGAAGTGCCACGTATTTCTCTTTTTGGTATATATATATATATACGATATTCATGTTTTGGGCATGACGGGGGTCTGTCCGTCCGGATGTCTAGTATTCTAGTAGAGGCTCGTAGATACGCGCGGTGTGGGTAGTCTGTCCCGCGGCTTTTATGTATATGCATGTATATATTATTTTGGATGGCCGAAGGGCTTATGTTTATAAAAGCAAATGTATTTCAGAAAAATTCCAGTTTTACATGATTATGAGCATATAGTACGAATAATAGCATATAAGCAGGTAAGTGAGCGGTGTTCGGTGGTTAGCCCCGGATACCCGTCGCGGCCCGTAGCTCGGGTCGTGACAGTCATGTTACGTACTCTTTAAATATCACTATGAACTACATCAAATAGAGATTCAGGAATCATAGACATGTATCAAGATAAAGTGAAATAGCTTATGGAATCAGAGACATTAGTCATCGTAGAACCTTTAGGAATAGGAGCTTATACATCCGACTACTATCCGACATATAGAAGGCTCGAGGGCGAGGGCTCGACTACTTTAAGAGTTTTTAACATGAAGTGAATAAGAATCATGAATCACACTCGGAACTTATGAATGGAATTACCCCAAAGCTCATTTCATACATCACTTATATCTAAGACATGCCAAAAGAAAGAGGATAGTTTTACATACCTTTAGCGCTTATTCTAACCACAACACGTATACGTTTCTTTGCTTGATAGTGTCTCAACCTATATTAAGACGTCAAGAACTATGGTTAAGCTACGGGAGATTCAAACGTATTCTGCGTTAGTAACTCCTTTCTAGAAAATTAGACGACGTTTCCCTTATATTCAAATCAACTTCATAACAACTAGGCCAACATCAATACTCACACATTCAAGTACTATATCGAGGCTATTCAAGACAAGACTCGAGAACACTCTGAACAGCCCGCACAACATTCCAAACAGCCCACATTTACTACATTCGATAATAATCCACATACGACTACGACATATTCAAGTTATTCTTAATGATCCATAATCATAATATTTTCGTCTAAACGACCCTATAGCAGCCCAACCAACATAATAACATAATGTTTAACCTTAGGCATACTTAATCTTCCAAGCTCAACAAGAACAACAACAACATATCAAACAGCCCCTAACTAACAACGTAAAGAGATGCCCGATAATCTCACGAACACCTACGAACATGCCAAACAAACCATCTACGTTTATTATACACTACTTAATACATCCTTTTCATCCAAATTTATGAACTATACCAGCAATCACACGACAACAACACCATCCATTCATATGCAAGAAAACTATATTAACATCCCACTAAATTCTACAACAGCCCACAAAACAATTACAACTTCAATTTTAACCATTTAATTCCTTCATTCTCATTACATAATTCATGACAACAACAACCAAAATATTAATTACAATCAATTCACCATTTCCACACAAAACAGCCCCCTACGGCTTCAACAACATTCCAATATCAACATACATAATTTCTTACATCCAATTCACATTCACCAACATCATACAAGTCTAAACCACCTCTAAATCACATAGAAAAAGATTAAGTCTTACCTTAACCAATTAGCTTCTTAATTTGCTGAATTTGGCGACTTCAATTAATAACCACTCTTGCTGCCCTCAAGGATCATTTCACGTTGCTATGGACCTTCCAAAGGGTTGGAATATCTTGAAAAAATAATTTTTTGATCACAATTTTTGGAGCTCACCATGGTCAGCCATGGTTGTGCTCTTCCTCTCTCTATCTCTATGATTTTACAAGGTTGAAGATGAAATGTGGTAGTGACTATGCAATTAGTCATCAAGCTCACTACTTATATGCTTCCTAGGAGAGGGACACGTGCCCCACCCAAGGCATGGGCCAATCAGATTTGGCCATGCCATGGTGGGGTCCACACGGCCCATTTAATTGCTTAATTAATGCTAAAATAATCCCTAATCCCTACTTAATAATCTAATCATGGTTAATTAATCCCTATTCTCCATTAATATTTCTATACCAAATAAAATTTATAAGCCATTTGTGCTTTAATAAAAATCGGGGATTAAAAGTCTCTATCTCATATCCCAAAATAATCTTGTCCTTAAACTTATCGCGATTCGCTTAAAATATCCCAATGTATAAAATACGGGATATAACAGCTACTAGTGAAGAGGAAGGTTAGATTGTTCGGGAAAGTTATCCGGTTTCGCCTTGTCTGGCATCTTAGATGTATACTTAGGAGTTTAAACTTGTGAAACCATTCAATGTCTACCTTCAAGAACTCGGTAGTTGTAAACTCTTCTTTGCGTTTTAGTGGTTTAAGGTTCTCTTCTCTAGATTCTGGAAAAAAAAATGATCACTCCTTCTAAGTATTGTAAGTATAAGATGGATTTGTCAAAAGTAATCTTGTTTACTGTTTATGGCCACGACATAACTTAGGAGGATATAAAAAATGAATTCTCTCATGAACAAGTAATCTAGATAGGATCCGATCATTCATTTTTCCTTACAAAGCAGCGGGTTTAGCCATATTGCGGCTTTCTCGCTTGTCATTATTTTCTAGCAAATAAAATAGTATTTTTCATGTAAAAAAAAAAATAACAAGGATGGCATAGGATCGCAAGGGTATAGAGGATTTCTTCTTTTAAGAGGATTTCTTCTTTTAAGCCGACGATTAAATGCATCTGTGAAAATGTTTTGATCAATGGCTATGCATTTCATCGCAAATGAACATGAATCTGCTTCCTCCCTCCCTTTGTTGAAATTGGATGGTTCGGCTTTTAGGAACTGAAATAAAATTGAAGAAACAGCAGGCTGTTGCATCCAATCCCTCGTGTGTTAAATACAGGCTAACATAATTTTCTGGTTGAACTTGGAATAAAATATGTTAGCATCTTTGAAGCTACATTTGTTTAGGAATATGACTACAAGACTTTAAGTCGTGATGAACAGTGGTTACTCTAAATCATTGGCTGCATATCCAGTTGAATCATCATTTCATTTCTTAGTTTGGTTTGTACGAATGTTACAATTAGTTGGATGTTATGTCTAAGTTATGAAGTACTTCTGCCTTATTGTAGATGCTGCGTTTATTTTTTTCTCATATTTTGCCGCTTATTTGTCTTGTTAGATGATCCTTATCCTTTTCTCTTCTTTCTTTTGCATGAACACTTGGGAGAATATTGGAGTTATGGCAACTCCAGGTTCAGCCCGGAATTAGAAGTAAAGTAGTTGCGGCTTTGTTCGAGCTAGCAGACCCATCTCATTCGTGTCTCGAGTCCATATCCCTTCTCGTTTCTTCGAAACCATTGTCTCTTTATATTATCATATACACGTTTGTTTACAGCTCCTGACTAACGTTTTCTTGGTTTGTATTTATAAGCTTGTGTTTGTGGCCTTTCTATTCTTGCTTACTAGCGTAACCCGTGAGAAATGACTGAGTAACGATAGTAATTTTAGTCATCATTTTCCCTACATTTTGGATATTGATCCTAGCATGATCATTTGGGTTAAAGCATATTAATCTCATAATTGATATCAACTTTTTCGGGCTGCAAGAAAAATTGGAATTTTTTAAAAGATGAAACTGAAATTTCTTTTCAAATATAGAGCAATGCTAACTAATTTTTCCAGGTGTTTCAAACAAGAGTCAAGTATAGAATGTGCAAAGGTTAGCATACAGATTTTAGAAGTAAAAAAAAAAAGGAAAGGGGGCGCCAGATTTTGAGGAATAAAAATAAGAACAGTGGCTAAAACTGGGTAAAACAGAGGCTAAAAAAAAATGAGTTTTTGGGACTTTAACAAATCTAGCCTGAGTCATTTTTTTCCGGAATTCTTTGGGTAACTAACATGAACAGACCCGAGTCTGCAAGTTTAATACAAGAACTCCTACTAAGGCCCAAATATTTTCAAGAACTATAAGTTATATACTCTACTTTATATGCAAAGATATTATTTTACATGTATTCCTTTAATGATTTTTCTCATCACATGCACATATACATCTCGTAGTAATTATTTTCCTTTACCATGAGTATACCTATAGAATATTTTCATAAACACGTATCATACATATACTATCTTATTTTCAGTAATTCCTTTGATCATCTTTTCATCATGTGTATACATATATATATTATTTCCATATCATAAAATAGCTATTTTTGGACCATATATACCGTTTTTCATAGGATATAAACATCGCACATATACATTATTTTTCTAAAAAATATGCATTCCTAATCCTCCCATTTTATACTATTGTATACAAAAATACATTATGAATATATACGTATATGTTTACATCTCATGTATACTAACTACTGCCTCTACAATAAACATACACATGTACCATTTTCATATACATATATATCACATATACTATCTAATTCTTTTACATATCACATATATACATTATTTTCTTATAAAAAATATATCCCTCCTTATTCTATATTATACATATTATTCTTATATAAAATAATGTCACACATATTTTCCTCATGCATACATTTGCATTAACTACTTCCTTTATAAATATGCATTTACTCACATAGTTATATTTACTTTAAAAACCTTTTTTTTTATACAAATAGTTTTGAGAGAGTAGTTTCTTTTTCTGCAGTTCTTTAAATAGGTGATAACAAATAAGAAATAATTAAATAATCCCCCTCTAGTGTTAATTAAGCTAAGTTTAAAGACTGTCTTCGGATAGGCTCTGAGGGATGCTTAACACCTTCCCCTTGGGGTAAATAAAACCCTTACCTAGAATCTCACAGGTTTCAAAGACTAAAAATGGAGTTTACATTTTTACAAATGGTTTCCTAATATTTCCGAAAATTTGCAAAACCAGAGGAAACATAGTCATAAGTTGTGAACTAGTTTTAATCAGTTAAAAATAGGACATAACAGTACTGTGTTTTCTCCTTATAGGTCTGGATTTACCGTTGTAATAACGATTTTGAACTCTACCAATTGCAGCGATGCTATCACAATGAATTAAAATAGGAGGAATTGGTTTTTCAAAATAAGGAATTTGAAACAATAAATCTCTTAACCAGTTCGCTTCTTCACTAGCTGAAGCTAAAGCAATTAGTTCAGCCTCCATGGTAGAGTTAGCAATAATAGTTTGCTTTTTTGATTTCCAACAAATAGCACCGCCTGCCAACGTAAAAATATAACCAGTGGTAGAACAGGAATCACCAGATAAAGTGTTCCAATCTGCATCAGAAAACCCTTCATGTACAGCAGGATATTTTTTATAAAACAAGCCATAAGATATTGTACCAACTAAATATTTCATAACTCTCGTTATGGCATGTCAATGTTCATTACCTGGCTTGCTTGTAAACCTGCTAAGTACTCCAACTGCATACGCAATATCAGGCCTAGTGCAATTAGTCACGTATCTAAAACTTCCAATTAAGCTAGCATATTCCTTTTGATTTATCGCATCATTTTCACTTTGAATAGGAAACAAGTGAACACTTGAATCAAAAGGAGTTACAACAACTTGCAATCAAGAAAATTATATTTTTTCAAACTTTTCTCAACATAATGTGACTGGTCAAGGAAAATTCCATCACATGTTTTAGTAATTTTTATTCCAAGAATAAAATTTTCCTCACCAAGATCTTTCATGTCAAAATGGCTTCTTAGAATAATTTTAGTTTCAGCAATAATATTTATGTTTGAGCCAAAGATCAATAAATCATCAACATATAGACAAACAATAACATGTGAATTATTCCAAGACTTATGATAAATGCACTTATCACACTCGTTTGTTTTAAAACCATTCTCAATCATGCAGGAATCAAATTTCTCATGCCATTGCTTTGGTGTCTGTTTCAAGCCATATAAGGATTTAGTAAGTTTACACACTTTGCTTTCTTGACCTGCTTCGACAAAACCTTCGGGTTGTTCCATATAAATTTCCTCATTTAGGTCCCCATTTAAAAAGGCAGTTTTTACGTCCATTTGATGAATATGCAAATCAAAAATTGCTGCAATAGCAATTAAAAGTCTTATGGATGTAATTCTAGTTACCGGAGAAAAAGTATCAAAAAATTCTAGGCCTTCTAGTTGTTTAAAACCTTTAGCAACTAGTCTAGCCTTGTATTTATCAACTGAACCATCCGTTTTTAACTTTTCTCTTAGGACCCATTTGCACTCAATTGTTTTACAACCCGGTGGTAACTCAACTAACTTCCAAGTTTTATTGGAAATAAGTGATTCCGTTTCATCATTTGACCTCTTTCCAAAAAATAGCATCATGTGAAGATAAAGCTTCTCGTAAGGTGATAGGGTCATCTCCAACATTAAAAACATAAAAATCAGAACCAAAATCTTTTTCTACTCTAGCTCTTTTACTTCTTCATATTTCAAAATCATCCTTTTCTTTATTTTTCAAAACAGAAGTAGAAGAACTAGGTAGTGACAAAATATTTTCTTCAGTCCTATGACCCCCACTATTTTTAGAATCAAATGGAAATTTATTTTCATGAAAAATAGCATCACCTGATTCTATTATTCTATTATCTTCAATACTAAAAAATCTATAGGCTGTACTATTTGAAGCATAACCAAGAAAAGCAGAAATAGTAACTTTTTTACCCAATTTACTTATTTTGGGATCCATTAGCCTCACATAAGCTAGATAACCCCAAACTCTTAGATATCCCAAATTTGGCTTGTGACCTTTCCACAACTCAAATGGTGTTAATTTAGTCTTTTTACGAGGCACACGATTCAATACATAACAAACAGTTAAAATAGCTTCACCCCAAAAATTTAGAGGTGCACTTGACTCAATAAGCATGGTATTTGTCAACTCTACTAAAGTTCTATTTTTTCTCTCAGCTACACCATTAGACGCAAGAGAATAAGGTGGAGTAGTTTCATGAATTATTCCCAATGATCTAACAAAATAATTAAACTCATTAGACTCATATTCACGGCCTCTATCACTTCTAATTCTTTTTATTTTTCTACCAAGGCTCGATTTTCAACTTCTTGGAGATAAACTTTAAAAATTTCAAAAGCATCACTTTTATTTTTCATCAAGAAAACATATGTATACTTAGAAAAATCATCAATAAAAGTGATAAAATATCTATTTTCTCCACGAGTTAAAATTTCTCCGAGTTCACAAATATCAGTATGAATCAACTCTAACAATTCAGTTTTTCTTTCAACTTGAAAATGAGGCTTTTTGGTGATTTTGGCTTTACTACAAGCCTCACATTTTTCAAAATCCTTTTTAATCATTGGGATTAATCCTAAAGTACTCATAATTCCCACATAACGATTATTAATATGACACAAACGAGCATGCCAAAAATTAGTAGAAGAAAGCATATAAACAGAATTAGTAAATTTATTCATTTCAACATTCAACTTAAACATCCCATCATAAGCATACCCCTTTCTCACAAAAATACCTTTTTTCATTATTACATATTGATCAGCTTCAATAATTTTCTTGAACCCTTCTTTATTAAGAAGAAAACTTGACATCAATTATTTTCTCATGGAAGGAGTAAAAAGTACATCTTTCAATGTTAACACCCTTCCTGAGGTAAAGCTTAACTCCACATCTCCCTTTCCAAGCACTTGAGTAGTGTGAGAATCACCAAGCATGATGGTTTTAGGCTCTTCAAATGGAGTATACACTTTGAATCAATCTTTGTCATAGCAGACATGACGGTTTGCACCAAAATCAGCCCACCATTCATGTTACACCTCGGAAAATTTCATGTCGTCGCATGGTAGATAGATTAACGCGGGGTGAGAAGTATACGATGTTTCTATAAGTAAGAAGTAGTGCTAAAGCGTTCTAATTAAGATTCCAAAGACATTTGAGGTAAGCGAAGAAAGTTCGTTGAAGAATGTAAAGTATAAGTCGTGTTTGAAAAAGGGTTTGCAAAGTACCGAGCTAATGCTGATTTAATAATGTCTTGAGGAAAGGTTATAACGCTCCTTAGATAGTTAATGAAGTGTTAAATAAGTGTTAAGAAGATTCCATAAGGATTAGAGATCAAACGAACGACGGAAACAATTTCAGAAAGGTAGGGTTATACGGACCCTTATACGGACCGTATAAAGTGTCCGTAAAAGTCCCGACGGGCTGAGTTATTTTCAAGTATAAAATGATGTTCCCACTTAATTATTTTCATTTTCCACACTTTTCCACTTCTCTCCAAGGCTCTAGAACATTCCACACATTTTATTTTCAAGAATCCAAAGGGAAATCAAGGAGCAATATCATTAATCCAAGGAAATCAAGTGCAAGGAAGTTCTTAGGGATTGCTAGAGTCAAGAAATCTCTTTGGATTGAAGCTAGGGTTTTTCTTCAAGTGAAGCATTTTCATCCAAAACTTGCTCCTACACAATCAAAGGTGAGTTTCATGATCATTACATGTTATCTAGCATATTGAATGGTTGAAAGACTTAAATTATGGAAGGAAGTGGAATATGGAGCTCAAGTGTGAAATTATGGTATTCTTGAATAGTAGTTGACATGAATCATAATTCTTGAGATGTTATGAGTATAATATTGTTATAGATGATATTAAGAACATGGGAGAAACATTATAGGAGTACGAATGTAATGTTGTATTATGACCATGGTTATGGATGACCCTGAAATGGAAGTAGGAGAAATGAATAATGTATAGTTGATGAAGATTGTTGAGTATGATATTATGAATATTGTTATTGCCGATTGGGAGTTGTTATATGATATGGAAAAAGTTGTATAAACAAAGGAGATGCTGCCCAATTTTCTCTAGCTTTAGTTCAAGCATGCTTATGTTATCGATTATCTAATATTAGTACGAACTCTCTTGAAGGTAGAAACGTGAATAGTGGAGGGGAACGTTCAAGTGATAAAGTAGCTAAACGAAAAGGTATGTAAGGCTAATCCCTTCTTTCTAAGGCATAATTCCTATGACATGACTTACTCTATTTTTCCATGACTTTCATACATTCCGGAAACTATGAGCCTATGGTTATTAAGAACTGCTCAGGAGATAAAGATAAGAGATACGTTATGAATATAATAATACTGATGATGAGTCTAAGCCTAAAGATCCCAAAGCTCATGACATGATACTCCTATGAAGCTAATGAATCTTATACGTTCCTTTGATGTTATTCATTGTTTCTAGACCCACCTTATAACGTTAGTTCCTTCGAGGTGGGGTATGATGATTGTGATTACTCCATAATGGAAATGGGGGTTCTCGACTTTACGTCACCCCGATATGATTATAGATTATCTTGGATTCTAATGCATGCTTTGTGATGAGTTTATGATGAGTATATGATAATACGATACCACCGTGCCTAGATGACCGGACATGTCACCGCAAAGGCGGGCAGCATACGATTCCACCGTGCCTAGATGGCCAGACATGTCATCGCTAATGCGGGCTGCTTATGATTACGCCGTGCCTAGAGGGCCGGACATGACACCATTAGTGGGCGGCGTATGATGGTTAACCGAACGCGGGTTAACGACGATGGTACATGTGATATGTTTATATATGTGAGATGTATAACACGTGTTTACTTTTAAAGGTTAATCAGGTTATATCTTCATCTCATGCTTCGTGATTTCTTTATTATGCCAGTACTATTCATGCCTTACATACTCAGTACAATGTTCGTACTGACGTCCTTTCTTTTTGGACGTTGTGTTCATGCCCACAGGTAGACAGGGAGACGGTGCGGATCCGTAGGAGCTTATCAGCAGATTCACAGAGGCACTCCATTATTCCGGAGCTGCTACTTATGATCATATTCTTTTGTGTATATATATTTTGGGCACGACGGGGTCTTGTCCCGTCTTTATGTCTAGTACTCTAGTAGAGGCTCGTAGATACGTACGTGTGGGTTATTGGTGTCCCACAATGATCACGTTGTACTTGTGTATATCATTTTTGTAGCCGTGAGGGCTTATGTATATAGATATGGGTTGCTTTGGAGATTATATATGTTCAGGTTAAGTACGATGATTAGCTTAATGAGAGGTGCTCGGTAGTCAGCTCCGGGTACCCCTGTGACAATCCATCAACATTTTCAACCATATTTATGTTTGTCATCATCGCCACAAGTGGCTCTTCAGTAACGTTCGCCTGAGGTATAGGACCATGTTTCCGAAACTTGCCAAATCGAGCAATATGCCCACTCTTGCCAAAGACAAAGCATTGTCCTCCATTTTGTGCTTGTTGATTTTGTGCTTGGTTTTTACCACCATTATTTTTCTTGGGAGGTCTACCATTATTTTTCTTGAATATTTTCTTCTTAGGCTTCATAGAGGTATTTTTGTTAACATTAGGAGCAGCATTATTAGAAGTAACTAAATTTACCTTATTTGTGACGGGTTGTAAGTTGCTCTCTTCCGTTTGCAAAAGTGCATCTTGGCCCCTTGCCTCTTCTTCCATGCGGATTCGCATAATCAACGTCTCAAGCGAAGTTTCCTTTTGTTTGTGGCGCATAGTTTTTTGAAATTCCTTCCATGAAGGTGGAAGTTTATCTATTATGCCACAAACAATAAAGTTATCTCCAATTTTTATCTCCTCAGACCTTAGCGACTTAGCTCTCCAACGATCATTATAAAATCTTGAGCTTGGTCTACCACTGATTTGTTGTCCACCATTTGGAAACGAAAAAATCTACTTGCAACATATTTTTTTGCTCCAGCCTCCTCGATATCATATTTACTCTGCAATGCTTTCCAAATTTTCTTTGCAGTAGAGTAAGTTCTATCATAATAATCATAAAAATTATCTGATAGACAATTTAGTAGATAATACCAACACTTGTAAGAATCCTCATCGTACTTTTCAATTTTTTCTTGAAGAGATATAAGTGCTTCATCATTCATGGAAGAGTTATCTACTTTGTTTGGATTCTTCTCAGTTAACACATAAGAAACATTGAGAAGACTTAAGTAGAAAAGTACTTTACCCTTCCATCTCTTAAAATACGTTGAACCGAAATGGCTTGTTAAGATCTCCCACTTTGACATCCGCGGATTTTTTCAATTGTAGCCATATGAATCTCCTTAAAATTGTTGGTGATAATACAATAATAATAAAATTACAATTGAAAAATAAAATAAAAAATGTCTTCAGCTGAGGTGCGGATATCTTACTTTCTTTAAGGAGATTCAAGCCCACTGCAGCAAATCTTTACCGGTCCAGCAGTATTCTTTCTGACTTGTCCCCTCCAGGATACAACAGCCCGATCACGTCGTATAACTCAACAAACTCTGGACAAGAAGTTGAGTCTAAAGCTCCACAAAGAATAACACCTTTCTTCAACTAATTCATCTCTCTTTTATTTTCCTCACTCTTTTAAGAACTCTCCAAAGTATTTTTCTCTCTTATACTCCACAAAGAGAAAGGGTGACTTCTATTTATAGAAGAAAAAGTCATCCTTATAATGAATTGGATGATACGTATGGGAACAAATGTTACGAGAGAAATAATTGCCATTGTCTAGCTCTAATGATCCCACTTCAGCCAATAATGGCTACTAAGAAATGATCCCACTTCAGCCAATAATGTCTACTAACAAATGATCCCACTTCAGCCACTTTTATATATGATCACAACGTGTAGGAGTAATAAGGCATTTTAACAATAATATTTTGCAATATTAAAAATGCTCCTTAACCCAACAGTAAATCTCATAATTAAGACTCGGCTTAACTACACGAGGTTTAATTTATAGCCACAATTTTGCGGTAATAATATTAAACTAATATAAATACGATCATTTCATGATAGAAAGTACCTTCAGGTCTCACACGAAAGTATGATAAAAGTTCCAAAAGCAAATGTAAAGATCTCCACACAAAAGGAATATATAATTGAGTCACGTTTTGATTTCCATTCCCACGTATATATAATAATTTTAATTTAGCAGTACCATATATTTGGCTTTAGATCTCCGTTTTGTTTGTACTTTGGGACCCTTACTTGTTGGACCTTAATTTGATTTGTCCCTTTTTTTCCTCTTTCCATATTTTGTCTAAAGTGTTGACTGCAAAATGTCATCCAAGTAATCGTGATTCTTCCTAAAAGTGGCTTCACGAAGCAATAAGAATGAACAAGAAAAATATATTTTTCTTTTCTTAAGATAATATGGACCAGCACTATACATAAAAAAAATCCAAAACCGCTCTTCTTTCTGCTCCTTTTTTCTCTCCTTTTGTTTGTTTTTTTTTCTTTTTTTCTTCTTCAAGCTTTTCCTTCAATTTCAGTCAAAAATAAGCCGAAGCAGATTGATCATACGGGAATTCACTCTTCTTTTTTGAACTCTATAATAGGATTAAACTCAAAGCAAGTCATGTATGCTTATTTACATGTTCTTACAAATTTAATCAGAGGTTATTGGATTCAGACTGGGTAAAAGTTTCATGGGTATTTTATTTGAACACCGTTATTTTTTGTAACATGTACTAAAATTGTCCACATCTATCATTTCAGACGTATGGTTTATATCTAAATCTAGGCTTGACGAAGTCTAAGTGTACACAAATTTGAAGTTAACCATGGCTGATCTTAGATAAAAATGGTTGAATTGCAGGTGAAAATAGCTGAATTCAGACACATTAAACAAGGGTTCATGCAAAAATTGTTGAGCCATATGTGCATAAAATTCAGGCAAAAATGACTAGACTTTAGTGCTTGAAATTCAGATACCGCACATTTAAATTTATCCCAAAGTGAGTAGACTTAGCTTGTAAATTTTTACGAACTACAAATATAACTAAATGGTGATTCTAAAATCAAACATCTGTGGACTTCGGTACTCTCGTTACACATAGCTTTAAATTGTGACCTTACAGCCACCTGGTCACAATTCCTGAAGTTATAATAACTACTCCATTATTCCTTCCATATCACTATATGTGACATGATGCAGAATTCGAGGTCTAATAATCAAATTCTTTAATTTTCCACGTGAATTCAGATTCAGATTTTTAATAAAATACATATATTTAAATAGTTTTATAAATTATAATAATTAACAATTTAAAATATTTAAAATTATTTTATGATAAGAAAAAGCTTCCTTTTAACTCTTCAAATAACTGTGTCACATCAAGTGAAACAGAAAGAACACTTATTTTTGCATTAGATAAGAGAACATTGAACTGTGTATTTACTTTTTTGTTTGTTTGTTTGTGTGTGTCGAATCTGTTCTAAAACGTGGAAAGGTTTGCATCTTCAATCGATTACACTGGAAGAATTTTGCTATGTATAGCTTTTATAACACGTCACGTTGTTAGACAAAGCCAGAGAATTATAGAAAGAACCTAACCATAGAGAGTAGAGGGAATGGGATAAGAAGATAAAATAACATTTTACAAAGTCCATGCATGACAGGAGACGGAAAAAATAGCCACTGCACTTTTTGACCTGATTCAAACTTCAATGAAAAGAAAGGAACCGTCCCTTCACGGGATCTATATTTTCTTCATTGACGCAGGAAAAAAGGAGGAAACTGTAGCAATAAAAGGTACTGTAGATTTTTGGTCAAGCAACCCAAAAGCTAAGGCAGATAAATTTGAAAATGGAAAAAGGTCAAATATGCATTTAACGTATTAAAAATAGCTTTAAATTGTTCTTCTTTCACCTATTGAACCATAATTCTCCTTAGCGTTTTCCTTTAATTATATAGGGATAGGGAAAGGAGAAACTGGGGAGGAGATTATAAAGGTAGAAAATCGAACCCTCACCAACAAGATGAAGATCTCAATATGCATGAACGGTAAAAATGCTCTAAGTTTTTACTTGCTTCTTTCAATCTTTTCCTAGCTTGTGCAAACAATGGCTACACTATTTTCCTCTTCTATTCTCACAATAGTTGCAATATTACTAATTCCCCAGCTTCTCAATTAGAAAATCAGTCCTATCAACTGCTCCTTCAAAAGTCAAGACCCAATATTATTACCACTTTATTAACTTCCTATTCAATAAAGACCCAAAACAGCTGCTTATTGATGATTATGAGTCATCACCAGCAATGTAGTCTCTGATTAAGGCTTTCAATTTGAGGAAGACAGGATTTAGAATAATGGGTCGGGTTGTGAACATGTTTAGTCTAATTACATGTGGACCAACAAATGATCAATGTCACATATTTATTTAAAAAATGCACAATGCACATCAGATTCTCTGTTATAAGGAGGGGCATATTTAAGGTTAAATTTAACGTTAAGGACAATTATGGTCCAATCGGTGAAAGTAGGGAAATTTTAAGCCATTTCATATACATTAGGAGTATTTTTTACCCTTTTCCTATTTGAAAATTGCTTCTTGTTCAATGTCGCTACTCCTTTTTTCAAAACCGTAGAGTCCCTTAAAATTTTCAAGCTATACTCTTCGCGGATTTTGGTTAACTTTGTATTCACTATTTAGCACTGATGAGTGATGATATGTGCTCGATCCTATTTGTTTAAATTTTCAGCCTCTATAATTGAAACATATGCATTCTATGGAGTTTTAAATTTTATGGGTGAAACTCCATGACGAACCGACAATTTTAACTACGGATTCGACAAAACTCAATAATTTTAGCTCAAGCCTTTTGATTCATGTTAAAAACATACATTTGATATGTATAAATAATCTTTTAAGAACCAATAAGCAAGTGACTTAAAATTCATAAACTAAAATTTAGCTTCGCCTCTGATCAATAGACACTAAATTGTGGAAAAGCTAAACCAAATTAATATTTTCGAGTGCAGAAAGTTTCAGTCATGCATGGCGGGCGACGCTAAGTTGGGACCATGGGACCTAATTTCTTTTTTTTAATAAGCTACGCATAAATACTCTTCTGCATGCCCCCTTTAATTTTTTCAGGTCAATTGAATACTCATTTAATTGGTTTCCATTGTTGAAAAATACCTATAGATTGGACCAGCTTTTATAATTAATCAGTATCCTGAACTATATCCCTATTACCCAACTTTACAATACTTTAGAGTAGCTATAGTTATTAGCTAAACCTATGGGAACAAACCCTAATCTTCCATCTTGTTTCTATCTCTTTTTTTTTTTCACTTTACTTTCTATATATATTTCACTCATATCAACTACACCTTTCGTCCCATAATAAGTGTACCTTAGCCAAAAAAATTTATTTCATATGACAATTTAAAGTAATTTATCCCATATGACAATTTAAAGTAACATCTAAATGATGAGTGGAAGAACCACATTGTAACTTGGTATTGTTGGATTCCCAATGTCAAAAGGTTTACTACTTGTGCATACTCTAATTAAGAGAAAAAATAATTTATTTTTACTATATAGGGGTAATTTAGTAAATTTCACATTGCATTATTGATTTCTTAATATGCGTGTTTTGACTAAGATGATACTTATTATGGGACGGAGGGAGGATATAATTCATATATGTCTCTATATATCATAATAGAATACCAGTTAGCTAGCTAGATCATGAAATTTCCTCCTTATTTTTTCAAATGACGTACATTAGATCTAATGATAATGGGTGTGATTGTAGAATATACTGCATCAATTATTCTTTTCTGACAATGGGTGTGAAGTGTGAACAAATTCGTCTGATTATATATGTTTTAGAATTTCTTTTAGTGATAATATAAGTACTTTGAACTGGAAGAAGGTGAATGTGTTCACACCGATTATAAAAAATTATTCCACCCTTGATCTTCCTCTTTTTTTTCTCGATATTTCATATTTCATTTGTATATAACACCATCAAGTATATATTAACACAACACTTTTCCTTTAAATAGACAAATATATACATAACATATAAAATTGCGTGATTAGAAGCACGTTCTTATCATGTTTGGATGGTTTTACCTTAATTTACGTATTGTTCACATCTCGTAACTAGTTTACAAGCCACAAACTTAGATCTTGTCCATGAATATAGAGGAGACCAGCAAAACTTACCACATAGTTATAACGTCATTTACCAAGTAAAATCACTTCATTTTCTTTGAACTTTCATTATTGGAAGATTTCAATTCATATGACAACTGAGAAGTGAAGAAGTCAAGGTGTGGGGTAAGCCAAAAAATAAAAGTCCTACGTGGCAACAATGGGCCCACAAGTCGTCATAAAGTGGGCCGGTCTCTGAAATCGGTTGACTCTAATGCATCCAAAAGAAGGCCCAAAATCATCACGAGCAAATGCCGGACCTATAGGGGCGGTGAATTTTTTGAACTGGTCAATTTCAGGTTCTCACTTTCTATTTTGACCAAAAAAAAAATCAGTCAGTGTCGTTCTTTTGCTTAAAAAATTCACAATATTTTCAACTAGAGTGAAGATTATAACAAAGTAAAGAGAAGTAAATGCTATTTTCCATACATTTGAAATTGTAATAAATGCTATTTTCTATACATTTGAAATAGTATTAGTACTTTTAGCAAAGAATAGAAGCATTCAACGTGACTGGAGTAAATTTCTCGCATAAACATTTATTCAAAAGAAAATCTGGCTACACTATTGTTTAATTCAATTCAGCACATATATGATACTTCATTTCATGTAGGGATCTAGTAGCTCAGTTGGTTGGCTACCTGAACTCTCACCTTGTTGGTAAGGGTTCGAATCCCCACATTGTAATCCCCTTTCCCATTTCTCCTTCCCCTACCCCTTCCTATGTAATAAAAAAACAATTTTTTAAAAAAATTAAATAAAAAATATACTTCATTTCATGCAAATTATTATCATTGAATTATGATTTATTAATCTATACTTCATTTTATCACGAATAAAATGGAGTTTTTTTTTTTTTTTTTAGATTCCTATCATTTGATGCGCACTAGATAATCTATGTGCATTAACTCAAAAACCACAAAAAAGATATAACGCACTAGGCAAGTCCGAAGCAACAATAAAAATGTGCTTATAGATGATTAATTTTCATGAGCTCAAATTTTCTTTAGCATGGACCCCACTAAACCCTAGGTGGGTCCCATCTTTGACAGCTCAATTTTCAAGTGGGGACACTTGATATCCCTTCTTCCAAATTCTTTACTACTCGTTGTCTAATTTTCAGAAAAATCAAATCCCATCAATTTCTCTTAAAAGTTCAAACAAATCTAGAAACTCAACTCTTATTTACTTCCACAAAACCCCCCACCCCACCCCACCCCATCCCCTACCTAGTATTTGGTCTTCCTTCCCTAGTCTCAAGTCTAAAGTCTCAACTTCCCCTATTTATTAGCCGAGTCCATTGCTCTCCTTTCTTCTCACTTAGCCCATTTCTCTCTCCCTTTCTGTTTTCGTAATTCTTCTTTCTCTTCATACATATATGGCCAAAGGTAGTGGACTCTCCTTTGATCCGGATCCCATCAAAAACTTCCTTCCAATACCCACTGTCCTCAATTCTTTTCTTGAACCCCACCAACAATTTTCTCATAACAAGTTTTTCAAGATTGAACCTTTTTTATCATCATCAATGGACTCACAATTCAAGAACAGGTCACCACCATCTACTATTCAATTCCCAGTGAACCTTAACTGCTCCACTACTCATCATGATCAAGAAGAAGAGGTCCAGAATAGACCCGTCATTGATGAAATGGACTTTTTTGCTGATAAAAAAGATGGTAATTCTGCGGAAACAACAGCAAATACTGCAAACGACACTGAGAGGAAAGAATCCAACACCCCTCCTCCTGAATTGGATTTTAGCATTAATGTAAGCTTACTACTTTTACCAAAAAAAGTTTTTATTTTCTTTTTATCAGTTTAGTGAATTTTAAACTACCTCTGTACTGAATTTTGATCCAATTATTGTATAGACTGGTTTGCATCTTCTCACTGCAAACACTTATAGTGATCAGTCCATAGTGGAGGATGGCTTATCCCCTAATAATTCTGAAGATAAAAGAACCAAGAGTGAGGTAAGTGTAATTAAGATCACTCACTAATTACAGTATTCATGACTATATTTGGTAATTTAGCTATATTAACATAACTTGAATTTTGGACACTCTTTTTTTCAGCTAGCAGTTCTTCAGGCTGAATTGGAAAGGATGAACGGCGAAAATCGACGTTTAAGGGACATGTTAAATCAGGTGACAAACAATTACAGTACCCTGCAGGTGCATATGATGAATATGATGCAGCAACAACAACAACAACAAAATCAAGAAAATGGTCAACATGATGGGAAAAGTACTGAAGAAGTGATCAAACAGCAACACAACCTCAATAATCAAAATGGTCATGGACAAATGGTGCCTAGGCAATTCATGGATCTTGGCCTAGCTGGTTCTGAGGCAGAAGAGGCTTCCCTGTCTTCGTCAGAGGGACGAAGTGGCAGGGAAAAATCACGATCACCAACGAATAATATGGAATCAGGAAGAGAAGATAGTCCTGAAAAAGGGTCACCTGGTTGGGGTCCTAATAAAATTCCAAGACTTGGTGGCAATGGCTCTAATAAACCTGCTGATCAACAAGCTACTGAGGCTACCATGAGAAAGGCTCGTGTATCGGTCAGGGCCCGATCAGAGGCTCCCATGGTACGATTTTTTCTTCCAGGATTGGATGTATATATTTATTTGGGTTTAAAAGATTTATTTGATGGAAACTAATGGATGGTTCTTTTTTTTTCTTGTGGTATAATCAGATCACGGATGGTTGCCAATGGCGAAAGTATGGGCAGAAAATGGCGAAGGGAAACCCGTGTCCTCGGGCTTATTACCGGTGCACTATGGCAGCTGGTTGCCCAGTTCGGAAGCAGGTATGTTTTCGTTTGTCCAATAATTTATTTCTGTACTTACTCCTGATTTTTTCAGAGTATATTAGTCAATCACAAAGATCAGAACCTTAGTGAATTTAGCCTCTAAATTAACAACAATGTGTTAGCTGTACGCTTCATACCCAACACTGATAGTCAATACTAGTTGGTGTTACATTGCTATTGCTATTTGCTCTTTCTTGATCAAATACAAAAAAAAAAAAAAAAAAAAATTGTTTTCTTTCTAAAAGAATCAAGAAAGAATCCTGGTAGAAAATATCTTGTGGAATTCACATCATGAATGTATATATTATAATAGCAATGAAAGTCACCACTGAGGAGTGTGGTATGATAGTTGTTGTCTCTAATACCTTCAACCAGAAGTCTCATATTCGAACTCTAAAAATGAAGAATTTTTCAGTAAAGAGCGTTTTACCTTCCTTAGTAGGCCTACTCGAGCATGTCTGGATTAGTCAGATTAGTAAGCAACGAATACTGAATGAAACGAAAAAAGAAGGTCATTATGCATTTTCATTTGGTAATTTGAGTTGCAAGAATTGGTAGAAGAGAATCTTTTGACTGAAGTGATTTTGCTGCATTGACAGGTTCAAAGATGTGCAGAGGACAGAACAATCTTGATCACAACCTATGAAGGGACTCACAACCATCCGTTGCCTCCGGCAGCAATGGCAATGGCCTCAACAACTTCCTCAGCAGCAAGAATGTTGCTCTCGGGTTCTATGCCGAGTGCAGATGGGCTAATGAATTCCAATTTCTTTGCGAGAACTCTCCTTCCTTGCTCTTCTAGCATGGCCACAATTTCAGCCTCGGCGCCTTTCCCTACTGTTACATTGGACCTAACTCAATCCCCAAACCCGTTGCAATTCCCAAGACCCCCTAACCAATTTCAAGTCCCATTCTCAAATTCACCCCACAATAACATCCTAGCAAATCCAGCTGCACTTTTGCCTCAGATTTTTGGCCAGGCTTTGTATAACCAATCAAAATTCTCTGGCCTCCAATTGTCACAAGATTTGGAAGGACAACATAATTCAACGTTGCAATCATCGATTAATCCATCGAACCACAATCCTCTGGCTGACACGGTGAACGCCCTCACCAATGATCCTAATTTCACAGCGGCATTAGCAGCAGCCATCACTTCCCTTATTGGCAATCCCGGGCAATCGAACAATGGTGTCAACAATACTACAGCCACCACAACGACTGCCAACAACAATAATGGCAGTGTCGCCAACAACAATAATGGCAGTGTCACCAGCAATGGCAATAATAACACAAGCAATGGCAACAATAAAGTGGCTAATTCAAGTTTTCCAGCAAATTGATAGCTAGCCAAGCTTCTTGCTGCATGTTTTTCCTTTTAAAAAAGAATTTTTTTTCTTAAATTTATTTTTTGCTTAATTAGTAATCAGGTAAACTAGATTACTATACAAGTTGATAAGATATTTTTATTTTTTATAGGTGGATTAAAACATATATTTTCCATTCTTTTTGTGGCTGAATAATGTAATTCAAGATTTCTTATCAATACAAGAAAATATGTTGCTAGGAAAAGAAAAGAAATGATTGAAATTCATTTCTTGTCTTCCTTCAAATTTGTATTTTGTCATTTTATTTGTTTCTCGACTAAGTATACGAAAAAATACACAAAGGGAGGCAAGTGATAAAGTGAGGATATTGAGAAATAGTTACTCCATCCTTTGTCGTTTATGTGACAAACTTTTCTTTATAGCCTGTTCGGAAAAGACATGACTTCTTAATTTCGAAACAATTTTTACACTTCTTCTTTAACTACATAAATATTACAACATGTTTAAGGTCGAGTTCAAAAGTTTATAACCACAAGCATGGATGTTTAAAAAGTCTTCATTTTTTTCTAAAAATTTCATGTCAATTCAAACTATGTCACACAAATTAAAACTTAACTAGTAAAATGTTGCAATCCTTGGAATTGCAAGGAGTGGCTGAGTCTTCAAGTCATATTCATATGGTAGTCAAGAGAAGAGTCAATAAAACCGTCTCAAAGTTGTTAGTAATTAAAGGAGTTTGTTTGACATGGAAATACGTATGTGATATATGTATTGGAGAAAGAAGAAACAAAAGAGAGACTAGTGAGAAAGAGATTTGGTTGCTTCTCTTATTTGGATGCCTTTCTCATATATGACCCACAAATGACAAATTTCACTAAATGGGGATATATATATATCCAGACGACAAGTTTCATTTTGATGTTGAATCCGTTGTCAGTTTTTTTAACGTTCATTCTCCATTTTCCTTGTGCTTACCTAAAGATGACAAAATCAAACGTTTGACACACATCTTTTATGGATTCTTTTTTCTTCTTTGCATAAACTTTATACACGCAACATCTGCACCAGTTATCTTATAAGTTTAACTTCTATAAAATTAATAATCCAAAAAATGATTTACATTATTAGGTCACTCCATAAGTACAAGTAACAGGTCTTTATAAGTGAAATCAGTCACGTGAAAATAGAAGCGGAACTAAAATTTTGAATTTATGGATTCTGAATTCTAGAAAAGACACTATTGAATCTGTATAAGTTATTTATATGTACATATTATTTGGGCCAAAACTACTTGATTTTGTTGAGCCAATAAGATAGACTATCGCTTCACCCCTAAGCGAACTACGTACGATGCATACAGATTAAATTATACTGATAGTAAAATATTTTTACCTTGTTAGAATATATAAGTTAAAGCCTTATCTTATATTCAATGGATTTGCCTTTTGTGATGAAGGTTGTATGAGGAGACAAAAGGTGGATTGCTGATATTCTTGTGAGGACTGAGTGACAACACTATGGACTGAACTTTTTACATCTAGAAACATATGGCAAGATGGTTGCTGTTGAAATTGTGTCCTGCTAGTTAAAAAATAAGAAATCAGCATTCACAACCGAACAAAAAATGATAGCATCTACAATGGTATACCCTCTTTAATTACTGCAGACCATTGACATCATATGCTCTATTAAAATAGATTTCACACACACACACACAAAAAAAAAAAAAAAACTATTTGTAATTGCCCTTTTACCCTTAGCCACAAGTCATTCCTATACTTTTCCACATACATGGATCTGGTAGGCTTATTAGAGCTCTTTCCAACTTGCTCATGATTAGATCGATCGATTTCGGGTCAAATCGGAAAACTTAAAAAAATTCTAACCTCTAAAAAACGCCTACACCTAATGGCTTAAGTTGTCGCTCCTTCTTACCTTGAAGTCAGAAAATGCTATGACATTGTCCAGTTGTGATAAATGAACAAGACTTTGAGGTCAAGTTGGAGTCTACATATTTGTCTTCTTTCTTCTTGAACATTTCTATTGACCTAGTCCTCTGATCATGGTTACAATAATTTAATATTTGGGTGTATGCCTTTGGCCTACGTGATATGGCACTACTGACATCTTTTGTTTTTTTCCTTTTTCCCGTCGTATTACGTTTTTGGCTAAATTATGAAATCAATGGGATTAATGTGATCATATTGAAGAAAAGAAGACTTTAGTGACTCGAGTAGGTCCAAAAGATGATGCAAATACTCCATGTTTTTGTTGACACAACCCAACAGCTACTCGTAAATAAATTGGGGTCACATGTAGATGTAGTCCAATCTGGTTCAATTGTGGCTCCCTCCATTCGTTCACGTTTTTGACCGCGTAATTTCACAGACAGCCTTTAAAAATAAATAAAATAAAGTGCATATTTATTATAATATTCATATTATTAATTTATGTATAATTTCAATGTTAATTGAAAAATGATTTAGAGAATGAGTAATTAATGTTAAAGATAAAATAGAAAAAAGAATACTTTTCTCTTATATGTTAAAATGGACAAGTGAATTTATTTTTCGTATATAGTGGACAGATAAAAACGAATGGAGTATTTGATTGTATTCCATTTTGATATTATGTTATTTTTGGGATAAGATGGGCACTTATTGCTCTCTAGGTTCTCAACTTTTCATTTAATGATCAGATGGAGTCAACTTTGGTACATTTAAGTTAATTGACGTGTTTGTTTGTGCTAGACTAGATAATTCTGGTTAGAATTTGCACGGGAAGCATCTGTTTTCTTGTGTCAATCCCAACGAAGATCACCTAATTGAATCTTCTTGTTTCAAAAGCACTTGTTTGGATAAAAACTCGCAAGGTATTCCTTTCTTCAAATTTTTATGTCAGACATTAAGATAACAAAAATTTGTGCAATATAAAAATAACTTTTAAACTATTAACTATTACTACATTTTTGCAATAGGAGTCTCAATTCTTTTCTTTTGGGACATTTACACCATGTGGCCAGACCTAGACGGCCAAAAGAATTGGATCTGGCTCCTCTCCATTTCTCTTCTCTCCATTTTCCTCAAGTTCTTGTTTGGATTAATGACACATGTCATGATCTAGAATTAATGGAATAGACTTAATTAACTAAAACAAAACTCTAATCATAGTTAGAATAATTAATCACTTCCATATATTTGCTCCCAAAATATATTTTTACAATCCCATAATTCTAGATCTACCTTATATCTTTCCTACTTATATTAAAAACTTTTTTTTCTTTCCTTGAGTAAACTTTTGCCGTGCCTTAAATATTTTTACATCTATCCTTTTTTTTCTTCATAATATTTATTTTCCAATTGAATTTGAAAGGGCCACAACTCCTGTAAGGCGATAGAGTAACAGAAAGTTGAGTGCTTAAATTTAATTGCTCGTACTACTAAAATTATGTTAGGTCACACTATTTTTTTATTTGGCAAATATTGTTTTATAAAGTTCTTTATTTGTATCATCAAGGGTTGGAGTTTAATTCTAATTCTCCATCCTTGAATGAGAACGTGAGTATATACCTATAAGATAAGCTTCAATAGCGAGGGATAGAAAAAAAGTGGCAAAAAAAATAACAATGATTCACTACAAAAATCTATTCATGCCAAGAAAGAAAAGTTTTTAATATATTTAGAAAAAATATAATGTAGATTTAGAATTGTGGGATTGTAAAAATACATTTTGGGAGCAAATATATGGAAGTAATTAATTATTCTAACTGTGGTTAGAGTTTTACTTTGGTTAATTAAATCTTGGCCAATAATTTTAGACTATGCCATGTGTCCTTAATCCAAGCAAGAACTTGGAGAAAATAGAGAAGAGCCGGATTCTAAAGAATTATACAAAAAATAAACATTTTAGGAATTACAATCTATGCCTAATTAGATTTTTTTTTTTTTTTTTTTTACAAAATATGCAACATGTATGTGTGTTGTGTACGTTCGGGTATACAAACCACGTATTGTATGGTGTATATCATTATATATACAATAGGGTGATTCAACATTACTATTGTAGTGTAATTTTCAAGGGCGAACTTTGTAAATAGGTACACCGAGTAAATATTTTGTTCAACCTGGGTAGTCATGAAGAAATCTCTTTTTTTGTTCCCCACATGGTATCCGGTATTTCGAATTTCTGTCGAAAATTTTCACCTGATGTGTAAAGCGCTCCGGCGACTCTTTTCTCACTTTACTAACACGTACTGTATTACGTATAGAGGCAAATTGTAGCGGAAGATTAGTTTCCACTGCCTTTGTTCATTGCTTCACAAGCTATGTTTTCATATTATTAATATACAATTTGTGGGGAAGCCTTCACTAAACTGCTAAAGTTGCTTCTTTTATCAGTAGAGGTTGGAAATGGATATTGATTCTATCAAAAATATTCGCAACGTAACTGAACTTATCTTGTGGGATGATTGATTCATTGATGCCCCTGCAAATAGTTTGTGTTGTATTTCCTATTTTCCTTTCTCTAATAGAAATTAAAGTGGTTTTCTCATAAAAGCATGTTGTAAGTTTAAGTAGTATCTCATTTGGTCAATATCAGGTGTAAAACTAGACTTTGCATTCAGTAAGGCGTCATATGAGTGAAATAAAAAAAAGTTTGGACAAATTTTGGATTTCTTTTTTAGATTAAGGAAAATTTTGTGTAACAAAGTAATCTATTTGATTCTTTTAGTTTATTTTCTGTTAAAAATTTATAATGGTTCGTTATGTTAGAGATCCTGAAACGGTGTATTTCCGGAAAAAAATCTGAAACATGTTGGAAAATTTCTGTAAACACTTACCAAACAATATTGTACAAACTTTGCAAAATGTGTCTCGTGATTTGTATGCGTCTAATTTGATCTAATCAATTGAAGTAATTCTGTCCGTTCCATAAAGAATTGGCATGATGTTCCTACTTTCATTTGATTAAATCCAGCAGTTCTACAGTAATGCGATTGAGGCCTCGATATTTGTTCGGAAAAATAACATAGGTAGCTACTTAAGACTCTTTATTACTAAATATATAGATATTTTTTCTTAGTTACCAAACATAAAAGTTTTTTATATTTTATTGTAAATCGTGGGAAAAGGCCTCATGTGCGCTCTCTTTTGAATGTGGTGTTAAAGAGTTGCGCTGGTTTCAGTTTGTTGAGTTTTTCCAAAGCGTACAAATTGGCCTGGATTATCTTCAATGTCGAATACAATGTTGGTATAGTGATTCCAAATACAGATTTTAATCATCAAAACTGAAAGGACGATGATTAATTGGGAGGAGCAGATACACACCGTCGTAACAAATTCATCATTCGTATATCAACTGAAAAATGCATAATGAAAAGAGAATAAACCTGGGAGGGAAGACGAACGGAAGAGAATAGAGCTAACCAACAACCCCCAATAAAAATTATCAATCCGCAATGTGATTTTTTTCACATTTCGAGGGAGATTCAATTTTTTTTATTAAAGTTGTATGATAATAGTACGTTGAGTTAGTATGGAAATTGTACCAAGTTTTGTATTTTGTTTAGTTGTATTAATATTATATGAAAGTTGTATACAATGTTGTTGTACTTGTATTAAATTTTCAAAAACCTAACACGAACGTTATACAAATTTTATATAGTTATATACATATATCATACCGTTTTTATACACAAAATTCTGAATCAAATTTTTAAGCCTTCAGCGGATATACATATTTCATACAGTTTTCATACACAAAATATGAAGCGGAATTTTAAGCCTTGAGCGAGATATACATATTTCATACAGTTTTTATACACAAAAAGTTGAACGAAATTTTTAAGCCTTGAGCGAAATATACACATTTCATACAGTTTTCATACACAAAATTTTGAGCGAAATTTTTGTATATGTTTTCTAAGAAATCCATTGTTATGTTTTATAAACTGAAAAGTATCGTCATATTTATAAATAGGGGTGTTCATGGTTCGGTTTGGATCGGTTATTGGTTAAAACCATAACCAAACCAATTTAGTCGGTTTTTAAATATCTAAAACCATAACCAAACCAAGTAAAATAATAACCACCGGTTTGGTTATTGTCGGTTTGGTTCGGTTTTCAATTTATGACTAGCCGTGACAATTCAAATATTCTCTCTCTACATTCTTCAAATTTCTTAATATATTTTTCCTCAGGCCGCAAAAGCGAACTTTCTTGCATATTGAGGGAAAGACATGTTGATGGCAATGTAAAATGAAAAGAGATAGTAGGGTTTTTACTTTTACCCTTATGCTTACGACTTATTAGAGTTGAGGCTTGGATTGTTGAACTTGGACATATTCTTTTAAGACATGGGCCTTAAAAATACGTAGACCAAAATTAAATTAATAATTAAAAGGTATAAAATATCTTTAATTATTTATGAAAAGTTAATATTATACATATAAATAATTATAAATTTTATGTATATAATTATCGGTTTAGTTCGGTTATTTTTACTATAACCATAACCAAACCAAATATTATCGGTTTTTCAAATTTAAAACCAAATCAAACCAAACCAAACCAAATGTTGGTTTTTTTATTCGGTTTGGTTAAATTTTCAGTTTGGTTTTGGTTTTAACCAAAACTGTGAACAGCCCTATTTATAAATATACCCTATTCTTATGTATATATATGTTATTCTCTCTATTTTTTCTCATTCTTGTTCAAGCAGTCAAGCTATTGTCGATTATAAGGCCCAAAATAATAAAGAGACTGAGCCCAAATTTAATTTGGATCTAATTGTTCTAAATTTAGTAGGTTGGCCCTAAAAGCAAAAGAACATTTTTTTGCGCGGAGTCTCCTTTTGGGCGATCTTTAATTTTTGTCCCTCAAATTGGTGGTCTTAAATATTTGGCCTTCGCTTAACACCCAGAGGTCTTGGGTTCGAACCCAGGCTCAATCAAAAAAAAAAAAAAATCGCAAGGCATAAGCTGGTATTCACAGGGCAGAAGTTGGGATTCACAAGACATAAGTTGGGGTCCAACTTATTCCCTGCGAATCCCAACTTATGCCTTGCGAATTTTTAAAAATTTTGACTGAGCCGGGGTTTGAATCTGGAACCAAGAGGCTTGTAGCGAAGGACAAAAATTAAGGACCACTGATTTGAGGGACAAAAATTAAAGACCACCCCCAGCGAAGGACAATCCTACAAATTGCCCACAAAAGAAAAAAGAGAAATTGGCATGGTATGACTAGTGTGTCGAACAATTGGCATAAAGAAGCCCATTTTTTAATCATAGCCCTATTGAATTCGGTAGCAATTATCTTAAAAGAATTGACACCCAATAATCAAAATTATTTTTCTTAAAAATAGCAAGAATTATTTAGTATCCACTGCCCCCAACGCCCGCCCCCCCTCCCCCCCCCCCCCCCAACCTCTCCTTCCAAGATTTCGACCAAAATCTGTCAACATTTTCTCCCAAATTGGTTTAAGCAAAATCCAGCTAACTCCTTAGTTGAAATTAATCTATGTTGTAATTTAGATTGATTACTGAATAACGGCAAACCCAATTTGAATTGTAAGAGATTCTTCATACTAAACAGAGTTGCAAGGCTCAAGTTTGTCGTGATGGATATTAATTCTTCAACAAAGTAGGATCAATTTCAAGTGAGGTTGAGGATTCAAAAATTGAAATTCGAAAAGTGTTGTTAAATCGAATGAGTGTTGTTGCGAGTAGCGTTTTTGGGAAATATGAAATTGCTCATTTGGAGAAGATTTGGTGTGGTTCCGGTCGCATTTTGAAGGTTATAGTGGTCTTATATTTGTGTATATTCATATGTATATCAGTATATTCATCTCCTTGTATCCATATATCCCAAGTATATCATGCATATCTTTTACATATTCATGAAAATCTATGTGATCTACATTGATATATGATATATACTTGTCGTAGATGTTGTCTATTACAAGATTAACAGTAATATGTGTGGGTATAAACTGATATACATAGAGATATACATGCTAAAGCATCAAGTTCATAAAACATTACCCAAATCAACAACTAAAGTATCATATTCTGCAAAATCACGACTAACAAGGAGGGACCATAGTAGGATGATTATGGAGAAGAAGATATCATCAAATCACCTTGTTGTGGATGAGGCAATTATGACAAGTTTGTAGCTGCTTGTCACCCTGCCACTATGGAAAAGCTTCAGCTTTTTCAGTGGTGACATAATTTTGATCAAGGTGAGGAGAGAAAAGATCAATGGATTTATATTTTGAATGGATATAAGTTATAAATTAGGAGTTAAAAGATTCAAATTCTCCTTTTTTTAGGATTTGGCTATCCACTGCTAAATTTTTAGGCTCTATCAAGCCTAGTCTTTAGCTCAAATCTTGTCGATATTGGTTGCTGGTTGTATACAGGTGCTAATATCCCCAAGAAAGAAAAAAAAAACATTAGCTCGCTTAACTCTAAACTTAATTTCTACAAAATAACCTGATAAGTTATGCTATTTCGTATTTTGATGATTTGACAAACATATTCGAGGAATCAGATATGCTTTAGAGGGACGGATGGGATCGGGTCCCTCTAGCGGTTCTTTGGGTCAACTCTACGGTAAGGCGACGACCTTTTATCTTAGGACGGAGTGAAGCGGCACGGTGCGGCTGCTAGTTGACAATGCAATGTCCCTCTCATCTCAACACTTACTCTTCCTATATAAACAACATTATACAAGTGCAAACCTAACACTTTGAAAAATAGAAAATCACTCTCTCACAAGTGGTAGCCGCCGCTGCTATCAAAGTGCTCATCAAGAACAAGGCACCAAGGCGAAGGATCGGTTCACTAATCACGAAGATGTCTTAAGTCCTTTAGGTTGTTGAGTCTTCAGGCATAAGACAAAGTCTGCCTTATAAGGTAGAACTCTGCCTTGCGATTTTTTTTTTAGTTTTTGACTGAGCGGAGGTTGGAACCCGAAACCCAGAAGTTTTTAGGCGAAGGGCAAAAATTAAAGACTAGTAATTTGAGGGGTAAAAATTCAAGACCACCCCCGAATAAGGGCAATCGTGCAAATCTATATGTATATTATGAAGCTAGGCAATAAAAGAGTGATGTAAGCCTCTCTTTGACCTAGGATTTGATTTATCCCTTTTCTCCTTTGTTGGCCTTTCTCTCATATTTTAATTCATTTTATTCTTTCTAATAATAACTATTGTAATAATAAATCAGAGCATTACTGCTGAACGTTTCTCACCCATCATAATTTACTCTTTGGACGTTTCTCACCCATCATAATTTACTCTTTTGGAAAGACCACTAACTATTTTAATTCTCCAATTAAACTAACAAATTAATTCATATTAATGCGCATGTTTTGTCATCTTTTGTCATATTTGTTGTTTCCGTTACTTTGTCCTTTCATGTGCTATTACCATGATTCATCAGTTTGTACTACTACTAAGCATAAGTGATTAAACCATTAGTTCTAATTTTGTTCTATATTCGGGTCGAAATTCTGTCATTTTAATGGTGCCAAGATGATATATCATGGGAACCATTTTGTTCCTCATTGCTGAGTTGGTATGACTCGGTTGGTAGGTGGTGGGGTCAAGTTTTCGTATCCACCGTCATTTTTTTATTTTGTCATGTTGGGTGTTTCTTTCTATTTGCCAACTAAAATGCAAAAGGTATCTATTTGTCATGTTGTGCTTTCGTAGTTATACATCTTGTTGTCTTCATCTTCATTTCTCCACCATTCTGGCATTCTTAAGAATACTCTTTCCATTTTAATTTATGTGGCATCTTTAGAATTTCGAGAGTCAAATAAATTTTTAGTTGGCCGCGAATGTATTCATATGCTTTTACATATTTTAAATTATCAACTATGATGTAGTTTTCAAGTATGTAAATTTTATTTCAAACAATTTAAAGATTTCATATCTAAATCCACAATTAAAATGAAAAAGCTTAGCTCTCAGAATTCAAATGATATCTCATAATTGGCACAGAGGAAGGGAGTGTTATACAACGATTTTTTAAAGGGTAAAGAACATATATATACATATTAAGGAGAAATATTTATGAAACGTGACGATAGTTTTCTATTTACAAAACATAACATTACAAATCCTATACAAAACATACTTTTTTAAAAAATAAACATTATATTTTTAATTTTTTTTCTTTAAAAAGAATTGTTCTTTTTAAAATTATTTTTCTATTTTTTAAAAAAGATTATTTTTGTCGCTCAAAAATTTATGTATGAAAGTTGAATGAAATGCGTATATCTCGCTCAAGGCTTAAAAAGTTCGCTCAAAATTTAGTGTATGAAAACGGTATGAAAAATGTATGAAATGTGTATATCTAGTTCAAGGCTTAAAAAATCCGCTCAAAATTGTGTGAATGAAATGGTACGAAATTTGTATCTCGCTCAAGGCTTAGAATTTCGGTCATATTTTCGTGTATAAAGTTCATGTTAGATTTCTGTAAAATTAATACAACAACAACAACATTGTATACAACTTTGATACAACATTCAAGACTTAAAATAATCGCTCAAACTTTTGTGTATGAAATATGTATATCTTGCTCAAAGTTTAAAAAGTTCGCTCAAATTTTGCGTATGAAAAACGTATGAAACGCGTATATCTCTATCAAAGCTTAAACATTATGCTCAAAATTTTATATATGAGAATGGTATGGTGTATACTCAAGACTTAGAATTTCATTCACATTTTTCGTATATAAAGTTCATATTAGGTTTACGAAAAATTAATACAACTACAACAACATTGTGACAACTTTCATACAATATTCAAGGCTTAAAGTTTTCGCTCACAATTTTGTGTATGAAAACTATATTAAAAATTTTGCTCACACATACACATTTCATACATTTTTCATACAGCTTTCATACACAAAAATTTGAGGTAATTTTTTAAGCCTTTGAGCAAAAAAAAAAAAAAATATATATATATATATATATATATATATATTTTTTTTTTTAAAAGTTTAAAATATTTTTTTTGTTTAGAAATATTTTTTAAAAATAATTTTATTTTTTAAAAAAAATAATTTTAATTTAAAAAAAAATTATTTGATGAAAAATATATGAAAATCCGTCATATCGTTATGTTTTGTAAATAAGGCAAAACTATCTATATATTTTGTAATAAAGAGTTGTAAGTAGGTATCTTATGTCATTTTCCCTTTTTTAAAAGGATCCTTGTGTTACACCTCGCACTTTCAGAGCATGCGCATGCCACACACTTCACCATATTAATGGAGTATCGGAGACGTCCCATGAAGTTTTGGAAGTACAAGTCATGGAAAGTTCATAACACTAAAGTAAAGAATAAATTACGATCTCGTAAGTCGTAACCGGGAAGGACAAACTTGAAACCAAAGGACATGAAAATTATCAAGTATGATTAATGATAAATATTTTGTATGGAAAGTTTCGGAAGATTCCAGGACCAAGCAAATCAAAGAAAATAAGTTTGTTGAAAATTTGGAAAAAAGTTGACAGAATTTTGGGTCAACTTTGGAGGGGTATATCTCCAGGTATATTAGGAGTTTTAAGGTGTTTCAAAAGTCTAAAATGAGTTCGTCGAGTCTAGTTTCCAATGCAACAAACCGTTCGTCCAAACGACATCGGAGTAGGGAGTTATGGCCATTTTAAGATAAAGACTCCAAGCTACCAAATGGCTTTCGCGGATCCCACTTGGGAAAGTTGGTGGAACCGACTTATGAGGGGTATAAAAACCCCATCAACCCCATTTTTTTAGAATTTTACATTCTCATAAGTCCTAGAAACTTCCCAACACATCCCCCAAACATTTATAGCCCATTAAATAAAAAATTTAACAAGATTACACCAAACTAGTCCATGAAAGGTGATTGTTCTTGCTTCTACTTGATGGTGTGGTGAGTTTGGTCTTGAAGAAAGTTGGTGTGGCTAAAGTTCTTCAAGTATAAGGTATGTTCTTCATCCTATGTCTTATGTTGAGTTGATTTGAAGGTTTAACAAATCTTAAAAGTGAAAATAGTTATGGAGGAAAGGTCATAAAGTGTTGTGTTGTAGTTGTAGAGTTTATGGACTGTTTTGAGCATGTTGTGACCGTGTGGTTGGGCTTATTTCCATATATATGGATAGTATTTAATGTTGTTGGTGTGTTGATGAAATTATGCTCCTTGATTAAGAAGAAAGGAAGTGTATATTGTTGTTGTATGTTGAAAACATCGTGCGGGATGTTTTATGAAATATTTGGGTATTGATGGTGATGTTGTTGATATTAGTATTGCTATTATTGTTGCGTTGTTGGTATTGTGATTTCGGGCTAGGAATATAAACATGGGAGATGCTGCCTGAATTTCGGCAGATTTTAAAGGGGTTTAATTTGAAGGCTAAAGATAAGCATATGACGATAAGTCTAACAGTGATATGAATTCTCTTGAATGTAGATTTATGAGCTTGGAAGGATAAGCGTTAAGTAATAGGAGAACAAAAAGGTATGTTAAGGCTTTCCCTTTCTTTTTTTTTGGCATGATCCTATGATATGAGCGAACAATAAGTAAACGAGCTTCCATATTACTCTATTCTTAGAAGCACTAGGAGTACTTCAGTCTTTGTTGTTCCTGTACCCCTCTTATGATTGTCCCTTCTGTCCATGGGTCCTGCATTTTGTATCATAATTATGTCAGTTCACATTTATGCATTGCATTCATTTAGATATATGCATATTGACTCGTGACCAGAAGGCTTTATATACGCGTATATTATATGTATGTGGGGTATGGGGAAAGAGAGAGGCGTTATATACGCATTACCACCTGATCAGCTGGTGCACAGTGATGATGATTATGATGCCCGAAGGTGCCTATATGATATATGGATCGGGCCGTACGTTCCTCGACACTAATATATGGGATATGAATCGGGTCGTACGTTCCTCGACACTATGACCTATGCATATCATACGCCCTCAGAGACATTTTCAGTAAGCAGAGATATACAGATATGTTCAGATAGTCAGACATATAGATGCATTCATACAGATATGTTCAGATGGTCAGATATATAGATGCATTCATACGGATATGTTCAGATAGTCAGACACATAGATGCATTCAGTCAGTCAGATTAGCTCATAAGTTTCAGATTCTCTTCATGACTCCTATGTGTATGTTACTCTTATGCCTTACATACTCGGTACATTATCCGTACTGACTCCCCTATTGTTCGGGGGGGATGCGTTGATACCCGCAGGTTCAAATAGCCGGAAAGACGGTGCATCCTTGGGCGCCCGACTTGACGGTGGAGTACTCGCTCTCTTGCCGGAGTTGCGTCTAGTCTGGTATATGTTTTGGTGTTTATGGGTAGGGCAGGGGCCCTGTCCCACCCGCAGCATGTCCAGTATGTCAGTAGAGGCTCATAGACACTTATATTCAGTCAGACAGTATGGCCCGCTCAACACTTGTTTGGTTATATAGTTTTATCGGGTAGCCTTGTCGGCTTGTACCCCAGTTCAGTTTAGTGATGCATGTGTGTATATACCTTTCGAGGGCGGTGACCCTCCAGTTTATGATACCTATCAGTCAGCAGATTATGTTGTGAGTGCCCTCAGGTGGCCCAGAATGAGCATGAGCAGGTATGTTATGTATGTATTGTGGCATCTAGGAGGTCAGCTTCTGGGTGTCCGTCATAGCCCTCCGGTTGGGCTGTGACACCTTGTATATTACTATGTCATTTTCCTGGTATCTAAGTGCTTTGCATAATGTTCTAACTTTAAAGTAATATTTCACAGCTTGCAATTTCTACTTTTTACTCGATGTACTGTACAGTTTGATTTGCTTGACGGTTTTTATGCTTATATGTTTACTAGAAAAAGAGCTTTTATTCCATTTACATCCCACTACCGAATGACTTATTTTGCTAATAAGTATGTGTGTGGTTCACCTTATCTTCTCACTTTCCCATGAAGCCTTTGATTTGCACCCCATTACAGTCACTTTGCTAACGATTTTTATTTGTGTAATAGTAGTTTTAAAATGAAATTTGTATAATTTAATTTTAATATAGGTTATTTATTTTCTAATGCTCCTTGAATCTTTCTTCATTAGATAAAGCTAAATACTCTTCATTTGTTATATATTACTATACATTGAAGCCTCTAATTTGCTCTAGGAAAAACCAAGTTTATGAATTAATCCAAATCTATGCTCTGTTTATAAGCGTTTTTTACCTTAGAAAAGCAGGATAGTTTTAAGTTTGTAAGTTGTCTACGGTTTTTTTATTTATTTATAAATTTACTGCTTTCTTAGTTGCCCAAAAAGATGAGAATCATGCCAAAAAAGGGTTGTGTTTCGGCCTTGAATTATTGTCCCTCTTAACAATTTTTTTAAAAAATGATCTTACTTGAAACAATTCGTTGGGAAGAACTTTTGTTGTCCATCAGACATAAGTTTTAGCTTTTGCCTGTTGCAAAACTTATTGTTAATTAAGTAGGTTCAATGTCTTAAAATATTCTGAACCACGTAGTAGCAGAAACTAATTTATGTCCACAACTTATGCCCGATGGGCACAAAAACTTTGTTTCTGTTTCCCATTAAGCATAAGTTCTAGCTAATTTTGCTTATAAGGCAAAACTTGTGACAAATTGAGAAGGTTCACTGTCTTGAAATATCCTGAACTTCTACAATTTATGCTCCATGGGCAACAAAAACTTTGCCTAACTAATTTTTTGTTTTAGCGGTCAAAATATCAAATCCACTTTACGGAGGCCATTTCCAAACTTAAGTCGTGAGATATGGTGTCAAGATTTGACACTTCTTACCCTTTTTTTTTTGTTCAGTAACTCTGGGAGGATTTTTACTTCTTTTTCTAGTTTAAAGTTTCTTGTTTTTTATTACTTATTATTTCCGTAAATGTAGGGCTCAATCCCATGCTATTCGAGATAGGTTTTCCCTATATATAGGGACGGATTTAGTTCATTTATTTCTAGAACAATTATTATTATTATTATTATTATTATTATTATTATTATTATTATTATTATTATTATTATCTGAGATTTTCTCTACACCTTTGTGTGTGAGTGCTTGAGATTTATCTTACATCCTTATAAGAATGATTCTTCTAAGAGGTAAGATTAATTCGTTAACTTGATATCTTTGGTTCTTATTCATAAGTTAAAGAAGGTAATTAGTCTTATATTAATTGTTATCCGTAATTTCTTCGAAATAGGGGTCTAGATCATTTTTTGATCTAAGTTCTTGAATTGACTCTTTTAACATCATAGTTAGGTTTAATCCGCTAATTTTAAAATTTAAGGATTTTATTCTCGAATTTCACATATCTGAAAATTTTGTCTTTAATTTTTCGTATTTTTACTTTTGCATTTTTTAAGTCAAGTACCGATTTTTATCAAAGCATATGTTAAAAGTTTTGATAGAGTACAACAGGGAGTGAAATAGGGAATACAAGTTTTGCAAAGTCAGTGTGAATAGAGTTATAGTAAGAGCAGACGTAGTTTTTGTCATTTGATTGATAAAATCATCAATCAATTGGGTATCTAAATTCTAAACGTCAAATGCTATATTGAAAATCAAATACTCGTTAAAGGATAGATCAATGACCAATGATCTTCTTGGTTATTCCTTTTCTTTAGGCTTCATGTTTAATTGGTCAAAATTCTTCGAAAACATTTTTTTTAAGAATTAGAAAAATATTTTTCTAATAGAAGTAGGGAAACAACTTTCATAAGTGACATTTCACATTAATTGTATTATTTCTATCCTCAACACACCCCTACCTTTACCCGCATCCCATTCCGTCATCCTCGCCTCTCCCACACTCCTACCCTGTACATTCCACTCCATAGTGTTTATATAAAATGTTTTTGAAATACTTTTTTATGCTTACTTACCAAATATCAAAAATAAAGTGAAAACTAACTTATTTTCTAGGATAACATTTTTCAAAATATGTATTTTCTGTGAAAAACATTTTCCTTCATACCAAGCACACCCTTAAATTATAGTGAAAATATGCATTAACTTATCATAGTTAAGTGGTAGATGTGTATATACAAATACATGATATGTATTTATTTGTTTGGTGTAGACACTCAATGTGACTAAGATTTACCTTTTAGAAGTACATGTTTCAAACCCTTGTTCTTTTCTTTGTTTTTTTGAAAATTTTCCATATTTTGTTTGATTGGTCATGCATCTTAATCGAAAATAAATTAGACATATATTTAAGTTCTTTTTTCCGATTGATCATATATCTTAATAAGTTTGAAAATATATCTTAATACACGTGACGTGTACATCGTTTACACATACATGCATATATCAAAAAAAATATTAGGCCAAACCTATCGATAGACATGTTGGTCGTCCGGTTCTTTCACTTGAACACCTCAATTAACCTTTTGGCTGATTTGGCAACTTGCATGATTTGCATACCAAACTGGCGCGTGAAGAGCTCAATAAACATATTTTTTTTTCTTTTTTCTTTTTAATTCTTTTTCTTTCCTTCTTCTTCTTCTCCATTTAACAAACCTTCGAGCATTAACAAATCTTCCACTGTTGCTATCTTGTTCACCGAAAAAAGTCAAGACCGCCACCACCCTCTCTCTCCATAAGCGTTTATAGGACAAGAAAGATGATTTTTCTTTGGATAAATCTATTTAATGAACAAAAAAAAAAAAATCCCAAAAAGTTTTTTTTTTTGCCATTAATGGAGTCTTTAGAAAGCTTGAAGGTTTAAAATAGGTAAATTGATTTGATGAAAATTTTGATAAATTAATGTTAGATTGTCTTTGGGTCTTCGTGGAGAATTTTTAGCTGAAGTTATAACAAATTTGGAGGATTTTTTGTTGAAAATTTGGATTAAAATCGTGGTTGTAACAAGAAAATTTGGATTAAAATCGTGGTTGTAACAAGAATAACGTAAAGATGGTGAAGAACACCAAGAAAAACTATTTATTTCAGAATTTTCAATGTATCCTTTATTTCTTTTTCTTGTTGTTAATAATGTGTCTTTTCCTGATTGGGTGTAAATCAATTTTTTCTTTCTTTTTAGAGTATTACTTTTAATTTGTTATTAAATATTTTAAAATATTTTTTTTAATTAAAAAAGACACATGTCCTCATTTTATTCGTCATTTGTCACGTCAGCAGCGAGTGTACTGCACACACTATGTAAATTTGACTGATTCAGCGAAAAATATCTAAATGACACAGTCGGATCCTACCTCAGGTGTCTAAATGAAACAAAGTTTAGTTAAGGTGTTCAAGTGAACGAACCGGACGGCCACAAGTGTCTATCGATGGGTTTGGCCAAAATATTATTAACAAGTATTTTTTTTATGCACAAAAAATTACAAAGAAATTATACATTAGCTTTAGATAGAACGTAGACTAATACCTCTACTAAGAACATCTGTGGTGTTAAACAACCATTGACCCTATAATTAGGGAATAAAATTACTACCCAACAAAAAAAGGTAATAAGTTGAGAAAGGGAATAAATTGCAGAATATTACATACTTGGAGGTAGGGGTGTTCATGGTTCGGTTTGGGTCGGTTATTGGTTAAAACCATAACCAAACCAATTTAGTCGGTTTTTAAATGTCTAAAACCATAACCAAACCAAGTAAAATAATAACCACCGGTTTGGTTATTGTCGGTTTGGTTCGGTTTTTCAATTTATGACTAGCGTGACAATTCAAATATTCTCTCTCTACGTTCTTCAAATTTCTTATGTTCTTTTTTTTCTCTCGGCCCACAAGGCGAACTTTGTCGTATATTCGAGTGAAAGACATGCCGATGGCAATGTAAAATGAAAAGAGATAGTAGGATTTTTACTTTTACCCTTATGCTTACGACTTATTAGAGTTGAGCTTGGATTGTTGGACTTGGACATATTCTTTTAAGACATGGGCCTTAAAAATAAGTAGACCAAAATTAAATTAATAATTAAAAGGTATAAAATATCTTTAATTATTTATGAAAAGTTAATATTATACATATAAATAATTATAAATTTTATGTATATAATTATCGGTTTGGTTCGGTTATTTATTCGGTTATTTTTTACTATAACCATAACCAAACCAAATATTATCGGTTTTTCAAATTTAAAACCAAATCAAACCAAACCAAACCAAATGTCGGTTTTTTTATTCGGTTTGGTTAAATTTTCGGTTTGGTTTTGGTTTTAACCAAAAGCTGAACAGCCCTACTTGGAGGTTCAATTTCAAGTACGATATATATAGCTTTCTATATCTACAAGAATATAAAGTACAATAATAGAAGGTAGGCCAATATTCATAGTACATAATACAAATATTAGTGAGACTAATGAAAATCTGGTGGAAGGTTCCTTCTCACTTTCCTCCTGATTTTTCTTTTTCAAAAACAAGAAAAAAAACAATTTTGACAAAATAATATCCTGATATTATTTGAAAGATAGGGAAGATAAGATCCCATTAATTTACATCAATAAATGACTTGTAGATATTTATATTAATTTATTATATGGGACCTTGGGGAAAGTGTAGTAACCCAACTGGTTAAGTTAAAGCTCTATATAAGTTGACTTTCCTTTCTTGCTTTCACTCATTTTAGGTTTCTCCTAAAAAAAACAAAAGACCTAACTTTCTTCCAATTTCTCTGGTAAGCTTCATTAATCATCTTATTAATCTCTTTTATTTATTGTTGAACAAATTATGAACATGATCATGTTTCCCTTTTGCTGTTTTTGAAGTGTTATAGTTCAAGATTTCAGCTTTGATCACTTTCTTGATATTGTTTGTAATTTGTACTTTTCAATTTGGGCATCTTTTACTTTCTATTCTAAGTTCTGGGAAAGTTTGTATGAGCAAAGGAATGTTATGTTGATACTGTGTTGACCTTTCCTTTTTGATTATCTAAATCCCTAGTATTGATCTAATTTAGGTAGAAGGATAAAAGATCATGTTTTTTTGTTGATCCAAGTGAGGTGATAGTATAAAGATTCAACTTTTGTGGGTAATCTGAAATTTTTGGCTTCTGTAATGCCTTGTACTTATGCATTGTGTATAATATATTGATATTGAACAAAGTGAGTTTCCCTTTTGGTGTTTTCAAGGTTTTATAGTACAAGATTTTAGCTTTGATCACTTTATTGATATTGTTTGTAATTTGTACTCTACTATTTGTTGGGAATCTTTAATTTCTTTGCTATGTTATGGGAAAATTTGTATGAGCAGATGAATGTTGATATTTGGTTGACCTTTCCTTTTTGATTATCTCAATCCCTAATATTGATCTATTTTAGGTAAAAAGGATAAAGATCATGTTACTTGGTTGACCCAAGTGAGGTGATAGTATAAAGATTCATTTTTTGTGGGTAATCTGAAATTTTTGGCTTCTGTAATGCCTTGTACTTCTGCATTGTGCATAATATATTGATATTGAACAAAGTTATGAACATGATCGAGTTTCCCTTTTGGTGTTTTGAAGTTTTGTAGTTCAAGATTTCAGCTTTAATCAATTTCTTGATATTGTTTGTAATTTGTACTCTTTTCAATTTGTTGGGAATCTTTACTTTTCTTTGTTAAGTTCTGGGAAAATTTGTATGAGCAGATGAATGTTGACACTGGGTTGACCTTTCGATTTTGGTTATTGCCATCAAAAGGATTAAAGATCATGTTTTTTGGTTGACCCAAGTGAGGTGATAGTATAAAGATTAATTTTTGTGGGTAATCTGAAATTTTGACTTCTGTGATGACTTGTATTTCTGCATTGTGTATAATGTAGTGATGTGGGTAGGATGATTTTGTGTTTAATATATTGAACATTTGGGACTTCGTCTCTAAGGACAATGCTTGCTGATTGAAATGAGATACTTATGTTTCTGTTACCTTTTCTTTGAACATTAGAAGAAAGCTGTTTTTGTAAATATCTGTTTCATTACAGATAAACTTTAAAAAAAAAAAAAAAAAAAAAAAATTCTCATTGCTTCTTTAACTTAAGTTTATGTCAAATTATGCCCACTGAGGCTTCAATTTTGTCTAACAAAGTTTTGATATCTCTGTGTCACATGCCCCCTCCTTGGTAGGGATTCTTCAGGTGGGCGGAAGCATATATATTATATAGTCTTGGATATCCTCATCTATCTATAAGTGGTTGCGGTGGGGTGGAACTGTCTACTTCTTTATCAATTTTATCACTACTGTTGTTTCTTTTACTTTGGTTACGTTTACTACTTTTGCCGTCCAATACTTTTCTTTCCTTCGATATTTTTACCATAACCTTTTTACTCGTGTATTTTTCAAACCTGTTTTGAAAAACGCTTTACTTGAGCTGGGAGTCTATCGGAAACAGCTTCTCTACCCTACAAATGTAGGGATAAGGTCTACATACACCCCATCCTCCCTTGATGCCACTTGCGGGATCACCTTTGGGTCTTTTGTTGTATAGTCTGCCATATTTTGAGGAACTCGTGTCATGTATTGCTATAATTTTATGTTTTCAGCTTTATATTAAAATGCTCTAACCTGAGCTTGTTCTGCAAAAATCAAACATGTAAAGGGAGAACATTATTTTAAGTTAATGTCTTGTTATGCTAATTAAGTTTTAGATCTGTAAATGACAAAGGAGTGTGTGTACCAGTGGAAGAGTAATTGACCTGTTGTCATGTGTTATGCAGTGCTAAACATGGGTACTAGATATGGAGCGTGTTTAACTGCACTGTGCTTGTTGCTTCTTTTATCCCCTATGGTGTTTTCGATATCAAATGATGGACTGATCAGAGTTGGAATTAAGAAGAGGAAGTTGGATCAGACTAACCAGGTTTTTGGGGGCATTGATTCTAATGGAGTGCATTCTGTACGAAATTATCGTCTTGGTGGAAATATAGGTGATTCAGACACTGATATTGTTTCACTAAAGAACTACTTGGATGCTCAGTACTTTGGTGAGATTTGCATTGGCTCACCACCTCAAAAGTTCACTGTGATCTTTGATACTGGAAGTTCTAATCTTTGGGTTCCCTCCGCAAGATGTTATTTTTCAGTGAGTAGCTATATACTGTTGTTATTACTGATGCAAATGCATGTTGCCATGTCTTGATGAAGAAACCTTATGTTTATTTAATCTGATGCAGCTTGCTTGTTATCTCCACCCGAAGTACAAGTCAACTCGTTCCAGTACCTACAAAAGGAATGGTAATAGATGCTACTCATGTTTCTAGTCTCTTTCACGTTCTCTTCACTTCAATTAGATTTCTAGTCTGTTTCACATTCTCTTTACTTCAATTAGAGTCCAGCCCGTGATTTTTGTTTATTTGTTGGATTATATGTGCTTTTTTGTTGATTGAGTGTGTGACATACTGATAGCAACAAGTCATCGTTTATTTTGTTAAATGGCCTGATGAACAACTACTCCATCAGGATGAGGTTGCAATAAAATAATTTCACTTGGAAATATTGGAATTTTAATGCCAAATAACAAATAAAGAGTTAAAGACAAAATGGATTACTGTAGATGGACATCTTTATTGCATGTTCACATAATTTATGTGCATATTCTTTATTCATAATTAAGTGCATACGTAGCATGCCGAAGTTATTAGGAGGAGAGGATTTATCTTAAATGCTTTATCTTTTGCATTGCTCTGACACTAATACAGTTAGTCTGTTCCACCCTATCTGGAGAAAAAATGAAAGGAGCTTGACAGTCACAATGTACCATTAAAGTTGATGATTATGTGCCTTTCACGTCTCCAGTGGTGAACATGTCCTCATTTGTGGTAATATGTGCCAAATGATGAAAAACCATTGAATATTGCAAGAAAATCAGATGCTTTCCATGTGGCTTGTCCTAATATGTTTAAAGTTAGAATATCGATGTTATATAGGCAGAAGATAGTCTATTAGGACAAAGCTTTGCGACAGTTGGCTATCTGTACTTGTGAAATTTCCTGCACATGAAAGTAGTTTGCAAATTATCAATTAATTCATTCTTGATGCAGGGACATCTGCTGCAATCCGCTATGGAACTGGATCTATTTCTGGGTATTTTAGCAATGACAATGTCAAAGTTGGCGATCTTGTTGTCAAAGATCAGGTAACTATTGAATAAGGTTTTTGGATCGACTCTATGAGTTTCTTTCTTAACTTTCGTTTTGGAACAGGACTTTATCGAGGCAACTCGAGAACCAGGCATCACCTTTTTGGCAGCCAAGTTTGATGGTATTCTTGGACTTGGATTTCACGAGATATCCGTGGGAAAATCTGTCCCTGTCTGGTATGCTATCCATCTATTATCATTTTTTTTTTTTTTTGTTTCAGGGTGATTTTTATGGGGTTTCAATTTTAGATTTACTAGATTTTCTTATTTTTTGTCTCTGATTTCTTGGTTGTTTTCCATTTAATTCTTTTGATCTGTTATGTCCTTGTAAATTCTTTTATTGTTTGAATCACTAAGTCTTGAGACATCCATAATACTCTTAGGTACAATATGGTAAATCAAGGCCTGGTTAAAAAACAGGTTTTCTCATTCTGGTTCAATCGGAATGCTGAAGAGGAAGAAGGGGGTGAACTTGTTTTCGGTGGAGTTGATCCCAACCATTTCAAGGGTAAACATACATATGTTCCTGTAACTCACAAAGGCTACTGGCAGGTGGATTTTCTATTCATCTTCTAAAATGAATCTTCACCTATGCTGTATACTTTTGTTTGGACTGATTAATTTATGTCCTATTCTCAGTTTGATATGGGTGACGTGCTTGTCGGTGGTGGAACAACTGGTATTTTTTTGATTTACTGTTTGGATGTTGCCTGTGAAAATTAATGATTCTGAATTTTTAAGTTAATTTTCTTCATGTAGTCTGTGAAGCTAATTTTCTGTTTTTTTCCAGGATTTTGTTCTGGTGGTTGTTCAGCAATTGCAGACTCTGGAACATCCTTATTGGCAGGACCAACAGTATGTATCTTGCTTGACGAAAATATGATCAATAAGAATCAGAGCCACAACTATATATATTGATAACATGCACCTCTAACTGAACTGCAGCATTTTTTCAATAAGCAAACTGCAGCACTTTTAGTTCTTGTTTTTTCTTTTAAAATCTGAACTAGCAAATTCTGCCTAAATTTTCTGATTGCTTCTAAAATGCTTAGTAATATTTTTCCTCAAGTTTCTTTTGGACTTGCCCAAAGCCGGTCCAACCAGTAATGGAGTTGAACATTACAATTTAAAGAATGGTTTTTTACATTAATCTTAGAAATCCTGATTGATATTGACTGCTGTGTTCTAAGAGTTTAAAAGGGTTCAGGAGGTGTATTATCACATCATTCAGGACATGTCCTCCCCCCCCTTCTGTTTGCAAAGAACAAAAAGGCGATTGAATTCTACTTACATCTGCATTACCATCTGTTGAACATTTGCGTTGTATCTTGCCATTTTACTGCTGTACTTTTTTGTATCTGCTTCGAAGTACTTTTCTGTTCCTTTCACTTTCTTTTCTCTTCTTTCCTTTCTTTGAGCCGAGGGTCTTTTGGAAACAGCCTCTTAAGGTCTGCCTACATCCTTATAACACCCCCCCCCCCACCAACCCCACCCCAAAAAAAAAAAAAAAAATAACCCCAGGGCCCACCTGTGGGATGACATTGGGTATGTTATTGTTGTTGTTGAATGAAATCTAAGTTACTTCGTCTTTCCACAAACTCTTCTTCACCGGATGAAGGTTTTCAGAGCTAGTGGATTTGTGACCTGATCACGTACATTAAGTTTTTGGGCATTTATGTAGAACTCGTTATTCATAACCATGGAATAGGTGTTTTGGGGCCATGTGACTTCCTACTTCAGCTGCTACTCCGTGATGTTCAGTTTAAATCATTGAGTTCCTGATGCATGTTTGTTTCTTGCTTATGTGTAATAAATTTTCTGTTTCAACATGCATCAGAATAAACAAATTTTCTTCTTTCATACTTTTTCAGACCATTATTACTCAAATTAATCATGCAATTGGAGCGTCAGGAGTTGTCAGCCAGGAGTGCAAGTCAGTAGTTAGTGAATATGGAAAAACTATACTGGCTCTACTAGAATCAAAGGTATGGCATCTGCTAGGTATCTTTTCTATAATTATTCTAGAAAAATATATTTGCATCCAAGCAGTGGTATACACAAGATTTTGCACAAATAGTGTCAGCCTATTGCCACTGCATTGGTTTGTGCAAGGGTTTGGGTCTGGGAATGTGAGGGTTTTAACGCTACTTCCTGTCTCAAACTGCTATTTTTACTTTGCATTATTTTCAAGCTTTGTTGAGATTTCATATCCCCACGCACACGCGTGCGCACACACGCTTTGCGCACACACATATTTAAGATTATGGATGACACCTCGTACTAGAAGGTGTCTCCGCCACTGCATTGAGTGTCTTCACCAACACCGAACTGTGTCGAGTTACTAATTTTTTGAGCAGGTTACTGCATTTGACATTAGAATCTGAGTTTCGGTTTTCTCGCCTATGCTTTACAGGCAGCGCCTCAACAGATCTGCTCTCAAATTGGTTTATGCTCTACGGATGGTAGACAAGACGTTAGGTGAGGTTAAATATATCTGCATATTCAACATTTTGCATTTGAAATGACCAAATATACACATGCCATAATACTGGTCCCTCATCAATTTTATCACCATCTTTCTCTAGTTATTACTGTTATAGAAATACTGAGCAATTTATTGTCACTTGATTGCTGCAGGTTCTACTAGCTGTTTATATCAACACATTTGTCCTTGACTTTATTCAGATGTATGTCTGGGCCAATTATTAATGTTTAATTCTATATGCAGCATGATTATTGAGAGTGTGGTGGACAAACACAATGGGGCTTCGAATGGTGTGCATGACGAGATGTGCAGGGTTTGTGAGATGGCTGTGGTATGGATGCAAACCCAAATTAAAAAAAACCAAACTGCAGATAGAATCTTTGATTATATTGACAAGGTGAGGTGGATTTTATACAGTATGCAAAGTGAATGTTGGTTAATTAGGATCTCAAGGCTAATGTTCAAATTCCAACTGCAGCTTTGTGATCGAATCCCCAGTCCAATGGGAGAATCTGCAGTTGACTGCAACAGCCTTGCTTCCATGCCTAATGTTTCCTTTACTGTTGGTGATAAAACATTTGAGCTGACGCCTCAACAGGTAATTCTTTTATCTTATCTACTGATATGCTCTATCTCACATTCTCACTTTAGGTATTACTTCAGAGCACACGTGTCTGATAGACACAATCAATATTAAGCCAATTCTCTTTAAGAAAAATGGGCATCCTTAGACTTCCTTTTGTCTATCTTTGAATGAATTGATGCATTTTGGAGATTGACTTGACACAAGGAGAAGGCTTTTTACTGTTTTTGCTTTTCCAAAAGTAGGTCCTAAAATAGAAGTCTTTGAAAAACATATAGCATGATCTAATGGCATTGGTGAAACGCAAATATGCAGATGTGTATTGTACTTAATGTTTGTTTGTTGGTTGTCACTGAACAGTATGTCCTTAAAGTTGGTGAGGGTCCTGTTGCTCAGTGCATTAGTGGATTTACAGCATTGGATGTGCCTCCTCCTCGTGGACCCCTTTGGTATGCCTCTCTACCGTTTGTTTTGCACTCTCACTACTCACTAGAATGGTTAATTGATGCCACAATAAGAAGCTTCTATGAATCACCTCATTGAAAATGAGTAACAATTTATCTTAAACCTCCCATCTTATCCTTAATGACAAAGCTTATTTACCCACACAAATGTTATGACTATATAATGCCACTAGTTTCAAATGTCTCATAATCACACATATTATGGCATGTTTAATATCATAAGTTTTAAAAGTCTTTCCTTCTTTCTTAAACGTCATTGCCAGTGAAATAGGTTCACATAAATTAAAACAGAGGTATTTGTTATTATAAGTACCTCAATGTAAAGTATTTGTACTATTTATACTCACCATGCATTTATTAAACTTCTTCCTCTAGAAGTACATGCATTAGTACTCTTCTTTCAAGTTGCTGCTCTGCAAAGTCTTTTTAAACTATTCAGTGTTGAGCTTCTGCATAATATTCAGACATGAAACTGGGTAAGAGTTGTGGACAACAATGTTTTAGAAGGTAAATGTGGGACTCGCCTCATGAAGAGGCAACCCTCGAGGGCAATCCATTCACGCTTTACACCTTGTATTGTTTGTATGTATGCAAATTTGACTATAATTTTTACGATGTTGTTCTATAATTAAGAACTGGGCTACACTTATATTGTTGAGTAAATTCTTTTTATTATTTATGTATACTGGTTCGTTTGACTTTGATACATCTATTAGATTAATATTTTGATTAATTAGCTCATTGGGTAACGTGTTACAGGATCTTGGGAGATGTTTTCATGGGTCGCTATCACACAGTGTTTGACTATGAGAAAATGAGAGTTGGTTTTGCGGAAGCAGCTTAAACGCCTCCGTTTCTTTGTGTTCATCCTTTTTAAGTATCACGTTGGTCTTTTTAAACGAGAAATTGTTTCCCTTTAACATGTCTGCACTTGTAAATAAATAACTGATGCTTGAATCTTATTACTGGATTTTACAGAAACTCTTAACAGCTGTTGTGTAATGACAGATTAATAGCTCGTCGTCTCTCGTAATTCCTGGTTAATTTGAAATACTAATCATGCAACAGTTTGGTATATGCCGGAGGAAAATTACTCGTGAAAAAGGATGTTTTTTAGTATCTATGTTAAGTGCTTTTTAGATTGATGAAATTATTTCAGTGTATGTCCAGTTTAAATTGATGAGTGCTTTCCTAGAGTAAAATAGCACCAAATGGGGGAAGGCTGCAATCATCTTCAATTCTGCTGCATTTATCTTCTTTGTTTCAACAAACATGCATTATATCATTGTTGGACATTGACACTTAGAAAGTTAAACTATCATCAAAACACATCTATGACTTCTATTCATATGCTACTATAATACACCTACTTTAAACCGAGGTCAAACACAAACAAGAAGTCTAGAAAATGTAGCAGTGTTTTACAAAATTATATCATTCATTAAAAATATTTTACGTTCTACTAAAAACATGTTAGCTGCACTGATCCATACGTAATTCGTGAAAAATTGAAGCTTGTTGAGTAGACCAAAAATACCTTTTATTGTTGATATATATGCAAGATATTTTGCGTTGTACATGTATGTGTCCTCTTCACGTGAGTATTGAATTATTGTTATTTTATTTGTGTGTCGAGAGTATCTGTTTTTTCATCAAATGGTGATCAGCAAAATACTACTCCCTCTGTGCCTATGTGGCATCGTTTAGAATTTTGAGGTTCAAACTTCTAAACTTTGACGAATAGAAGTTTTAAGTTTTTGCGAAATACAATTTATATATTTGAAAACTATATAAAACGTACTATCATCACAATAATTAACAACTTAAAATATTTAAAAGGTATATAAAGTAAAAGAAAAACTTGGTTTAGTTTGTAAGAAAAGATCTTTCCTTTATGATATTGAGCTTTATGATATTAAGGAATCCTTGGACCGGTGTCATCCCCTTTCATTCATGTCTTATGACCCTCAAAATTCTGACTATGCCACATAAATTGGAATGGAGGAAGTATAAATAAATTTCTTCCAGCTAGATGAAAACCAAAGCATGTTCCACTCAGCAAAATTGGATCTGATCTGTGAAAAAATAAAAAGAAAAAACCAATTTAGTGGACAAATTAAACAAAGTTTAGTAATTTACAATTAGGTTCTGCTCGCTTAATTCATACTCCCTTTATTCCAATTTGTTTGACACTTTTCGCTTTTTGAGAGTCAAACGAATTGTTCTTTGACCGTAATTTTTCATGTCTTTGAAATATTTTAAATTATTAATTATGGTGACTTATAGCACTTTTTACGTATGTAAATGTTATTTCGAAAAATTTAAAAATTCTTTTGAAAAATTTAAAGATTCTGTGTCCAAACACACGGTTAAAATTCAAAATTAAGAAGTTTACTCTCGAGTAAAAGTTTCGTTTCCCTGAAAAGTTCCAAGGACCATCCCAACCGCAACAAAGGGTAGAAAACGATCATCTATTCTTAGTTTCCTCTGTCCTTAGAATTCAAGGATACAGTGGTCGAGTAGGGCTGGGCATAATATGGTTCAAACCGAAAAAACCGACCGAACCGAAGTTTATTTCGGTTTCAGTTTTTTGGTTTAAATTTATAAGATTTCAATAATTCGGTTCGATTTTCGGTTTATGAAAATTTTTATTCGGTTAAACCGAAAAATTGAATTTTAACAAGCCACTTTTTACTTGAAACATATATTATAATAGTAACATATGCCCGTGCAATGCACGAGCCGAACGTGTTATTCGCTTTAATTAACCAGTTTTTAAGGTTTGTATTTTGTAAATAATTTTTAAAAATTTGTCATTGTCATGACAAAGAAAGTTGTTCATCGATGTGAAAAAAAAATTAGTAAGAAGGTGTGGGAAAATTAATATTTTGATCCTAGATTTTTTTAAATTCTTTAATATCTCATATGTATACTGACAAGTTAGTATCCATCTCAATTAATTAACTGTTCAGATCCAAACATAAGAACCATTGTGTTGTATTAGTTGGATTTTTTAAAAGCAAAACTAATAAAATATTTTTATTAAATTAATTAAAAAATATGTTAATAAGGGGTAAATTAGTTACATTATAATTTTTTATATTAACAATTATAGATAAAAAGAATTGTTACGGAGAGAAATCAAAATTAGAAAGATATATGCTATATCGTAAATCACCAAATTAATTCTTAAATAACGTGAAAAGTCAAAAGTAATTGTCCACGTTAACATATCAAGAGAAAGAAATTTTTCTTCTTCTTATTTTACCTTTCACATTAATTACTGATCTTCAAATCATTTTCTAAGGCTACTGAGACTATACTACACTAATAATATGGATATTACGATAAAATATATACTTCATTTATTAATTCTTAAAGAACGTGAAAAGTCAAAAGTGAACAAGTAAAAGTGGACGGAGGAAATAAATATGTTGGAGAATTGTCCGTCCTCTCTTCACGTTTAAAGTATTGAGAAAGAAGGAAAACGGGGATAAAAGTCGCTCCCTTTATTAGAGAGAGATAGGAGTATGATAGTAAAAATACATCTTTTATTTATGATTTCTTAAGGGTCATGTAAAACGGAAAGTGAGCAAATAATATAGGACGGAGGGAGTATATATTTTACCATAATATTCATATTTATTGGTGTATAATGTCAATAGCCTTGGAAAATGATTTGAAAATGAGTAATTAATGTGAAGGGTAAAATTAATAATAAGAAGAAAAATCAACGTGGACAGTAAAAGTGCACGGACGGTGCATACATGTATACATGAGAAGACAATAAATATTCAGTACTATGACATATGTCCACATGGAATTAAAAAGTAGTTGGTTAAAGTGTACAATTTATTGTCCACGTGGAATTAAAAGTAGTTGGTTGAAGTTCACAATTTATATAGCTCTTGGTACAAGTATTCATTGTGTGTACAACTTGTAAAGCTTGTGTTACAAGCATTTTATGCTGTCTTCGTCCACTCACCACACTTATAAGTAATAGGAATAAAGAAAAATATAGAATAAAAAAACAGACATATATTTTTAGTAATGTAGCCAAGTAATATGGGACGAAGGGAGTACTCAATTTATTAATTCTTAAAGAATATGAAAAGTCGAGTATAGTAATGTGACCAAATAATATGGGATGAAGGTAGTATTTCATCTATTAATTAATTCTTAAAGAATGTAAAAAGTCAAGTATAGTAATGTGGCCAAGTAATATGGGACAGAGGGAGTACTTCATTTATTAATTCTTAAAGAACGTGAAAAGTCAAGTAATTTGCCCAAGTAAAGAAGAGAATAAATATTCAGTACTATAATATATATCTACGTGGGATTTATTAATTCTTAAAGAACGTGAAAAGTCAAAAGTGAACAAGTAAAAGTGTACGGAGGAAATAAATAAGTGCATACGTGTATACATGGGAAGAGAATAAATATTAAGTACTATGACATATATTCATGTGAGATAAAAAAAGTAGTTGGTTAAAGAGTACAAAGCCAAGTAATATGGGACGGAGGGAGTACTTCATTTATTAATTCTTAAAGAACGTGAAAAGTCAAGTATAGTAATGTGGCCATATGGGACGAAGGGAGTACTTCATTTATTAATTCTTAAAGAATGTGAAAAGTCAAGTATAGTAATGTGGTCAAGTAATATGGGACGAAGGGAGTACTTCATTTATTAATTCTTAAAGAACGTGAAAAGTCAAGTAATGTGGTCAAGTAATATGGGACGGAGGGAGTACTTCATTTATTAATTCTTAAAGAATGTGAAAAATCAAAAGTGAACAAGTAAAAGTGCATGGTGGAAATAAATATGTGTCGGAGAATTAAAATTGAAGTGCATACGTGTATACATGAGAAGAAAATAAATATTCAGCAAGAACGTGAAAAGTCAAAAGTGAATAAGTAAAAGTGCACGGAGGAAATAAATATGTGTCGGAGAATTAAAATTGAAGTGCATACGTGTATACATGAGAAGAGAATAAATATTCAGCAAGAACGTGAAAATTCAAAAGTGAACAAGTAAAAGTGCACAGAGGAAATAAATGTGTCGTAGAATTAAAATTGAAGCGCATATGTCTATACATGAGAAGGGAATAAATATTACATATGTCTAAGTGGGATTTATTAATTCTTAAAGAACGTGAAAAGTCAAAAGCGAACAAGTAAAAGTGCACAGAAGAAATAAATAAGTGCATACGTGTATACATGAGAAGAGAATAAATATTAAGTACTATGACATATGTCCACATGGGATAAGAAAGTAGTTGGTTAAAATGTACAAGTTGTATAGCTTTTAGTACAAGCATTCATTGCGTGTACAATTTATAAAGCTTTTGGTACAAGCTGTCATAGCTGTGTTAGTCCTCCCACTTCAAGTAATATGGACAGAGGGAATTCCTTATTTATTAATTTTTAAAGAACGTGAAAAGTTAAAAGTGAATAAGTAAAAGTACACGGAGGAAATAAATATGTGTCGCAGAATTAAAATTAAAGCGCATACATGTATACATGAGAAGAAAATAAATATTCAGCAAGAACGTGAAAAGTCAAAAGTAAACAAGTAAAAGTGCACAGAGGAAATAAATATGTGTCGGAGAATTAAAATTGAAGTGCATACGTGTATACATGAGAAGAGAATAAATATTCAGTACTATAACATATGTCCCCGTGGGATTTATTAATTCTTAAAGAACGCGAAAAGTCAAAAGTTGTCATGACCCAACCCCGTAGGCCGTGACTAGTGCCCGAGCTGGGCACCCGTACACACCTATTAACCAGAAACAGCATACAAATAACTTATACATACAGAAAAGTGAAACGTCGCCCCAAAGCTGTCACATATATATATATATATATACACACATATCGCAGTCACAACTTTCAGCAGATGATATCGCACACCAGCCGGCAAGGCTGTCATAATACAAGGGGACGTCCAAAACACAAATCACACAGACACAACTGAACAGTAACTACCCACAACCCACACATGTGTGTCTACAGACCTCTAAGAGTAATAACAGAATCATATGACGGGACAGGGCCCCGCCGTACCCCTGAATAGACATATACATATACATATATAGCGAAAGCGTCTGTACCAAAATATGGGCTCCGGAACAAGGGAGCGCTCCAAAGTAGCAGAATAGATATCCTAGGCTGGCGGATCACCAAAGCGAGTATCTGTACCTGCGGGCATGAAACGCAGCCCCCGAAGAAAGGGGGTCAGTACGAAATATGTACTGAGTATATAAAGCATGAAGTACAGTAAACAGGATTATAACCGGAACAAGAAGTACAGAAAGTAAATGCAATATCCAGAATACCAAAATGCTTACTTATTAAAACACAAATCATGCATGGGGCTCGGGAATATGGTCGCCCTCCCGTCATTGGCGCCATAACACATCATACTCCAGAAGATTTTATATCTCCGTAACCCAGCATATCTCCATAACATATCATAACGCCATAAACACCGTAATATATACGGTGCCGCCCTCTAGCGAGGGACTCGGCGAACCATAACACATCATACTCCGGAATATAGCATAATGCGCACGATGACATAACCGGCCCGGGACTCGGCGAAAGATGTAACAACAGTATGCACGAGCAGAGTAGTGAGAAACTATATGCAGTTTAAAACATTTTCAAATACTCAATAGACTAGGCAAAACGAACCATCATTTAAAAACCAAGACAATAGTCATGCTAAGTTCTTTCAAAAAGTCGTTAGAACTATACAAAGGAAAGTCTCGGGGATCATGGACATGTATCAAACCAATCCGAGCCCGCCTATGAAAGTTACGGGCATTACTCGCTTTAGGACCCTCTACGAACGTATCGAAGCGATCCGAGCCTGTCTATGAAAGTTACGGACATTATTCGACACAGAATCCTTTAGGAACAAAAACTCTTTATGCAACTTTTGAAATCCAATCATACAAAAGACATAAGGACCATAGTTCGACTATATTAAGAATGCCAACATCAAGAAGTGAATAAGAATCGTAGATATGCTCGGATCTTAAGAATAGAGTTACCCCAAGGCTCGTATTATATCTTACTTACATCTAAGACATGCCAAAAGAAAGAAAGGGTAAGCTTTACATACCTCGTCCGCTTCCTAAGCTAATCCGAACTTAAGATGCTTCTCAAGATCGACAATAACGTCATTAGGCACCAAACATTAGCTATAGGTACTTAGGAATCCAATCCTAAGCTAACACTTCATTTACAGAAATTCGGGCAGCATTTCCTCTGTTTATATGCCTAGCCCGAATTCTCAATTCAACAACCAACAAGCACAATAATAATACCAACATTAATAACATCATTTCCCATATCAAATTATTCCATAAACATCCCACACGATGTTTTTCAACATACCACAACAACATACACTTTCTTCCATCCCAATCAAGGAGTATAATCTCATCAACACACCAACAATGTTAGATACCATTTTTATACGCATAAATCAGTCCATCCACACGGCCACAACATGTTCAAATAGCCCATAAACACAATAACTACAACACAACACTCTATGACCTTTTCTCCATAACTAGTTTCATTTTTAAGGCTTGCTAGACCTTTAAATAAATTCAACATAAAAGATGGGATAAATAACATACCTTATACTTGAAAAAACTCAGCCACATCAACCTTTTTCAACACCAAGTTTAAGTAGAAGTAAGAACAATCACCTTTCACGGACTAGTTTGGCGTAATCTTGTCAAATTCTTGATTTATCGGACTATAATATTTGGGAGATGTTTTGAGAGGCTTCTAGGACTCTTTGGAATGTTAATATGCTGAAAAAAATGGGCTGATGGGGTATTTATAGCTCCCCTAGGTCGGTTCCACCGACTTATTCATGTGGGGCCCGTGGAACCGTTTGGCAGCTTGGGGTCTTGCTCTTAAAATGGCCATAACTCTTGATTCCGATATCGTGTGAGGGCCCACGACCTATGGTTGGAAATATCTTTCAATTATCTACAACTTTTATTCTTGGTGTTTTTCCAAATTCCAAACTCATAATACCGTTTTGGCCTCTCGAAGTCAGATCACCCGAAAATGTTTTCTTAAATCGTCCTTTTAGAGGGCTTACACTCATTTTTGGCTTATGGGTCCTTCTTAGGATTTGCTCAACTTTCCATGTACTACTTGTATCACTTTTAATATATCCTTTACAAAATCCCGACATGTGGGCCCCACCTTAACTCGTGGTTTCGAGGGCTATCACCGAGTGATCCTATTAACCGATTTACTCCATACACTCTCCAAATGTCATATATATGTTCTCATGCTCAGATAACATAATCTTCATCCATAATCCTTATGTAACTCTGCTCTCCCGTGAGCTCATACTAAGCCGTCCACAGTCTTGATAACGCGAAATTTTCCAAGGTGTAACATCCTTCCCCCCTTAGAAACATTCGTCCTCGAATGTTAAACTAGTCCTACAGGGCCTCATAAGCACCTCGGGGGAGTCTCTTTTATAGCTATCACGTACAGTTCATTCATCCATCAACATAACCAATTAAGGAGTTTAGATTGCCTGGGGGCATAGGAAATAAGTAGGGATACTTATTCTTTATCTCTTCTTTGGCTTCCCAGGTCGTTTCTTCCCTGTTATTATTCTGCCACAATACCTTAACGGAAGCCACATCTTTAGTACGCAACCTTCTCTCACCGACGACCCGGTATGATATACAGTCGCTCCTCGTAAGATGAATTCTCTGTCACCTAGATACCATTTATGGGAAATACCCTGGAAGGATCACCTACATATTTGTGAAGCATTGACACGTGGGAGACTGGATGCACTGCCTTCAAATCAACTGGTAGGTCTAACTCGTAGGCAAACTGGCCTACTCTACGGGCAATCTGATAAGGTCCAACATACCTCGGACTGAGCTTCCCCTTCTTGCCGAACCTCATAACACCCTTCAAGGGTGACACTTTCAAGGATACCCAATCGCCAACCTGGAACTCTAAGTGTCGACGTCGATTATCTGCATATAACTCCGTCGACTCGAGTCGCAATAATCGTTCCCGAATGAGTTTCACTTTGTCTACTACTTGCTGAATCATATCTGGGTCAATTAACTTAGTTTCGCCAACATCGAACCGGCCACTCGGTGACCTGCACTTTCTGCCATACAAAGCCTCATACGGCTATCTGGATGCTAGAATGGTAGCTATTATTATAGGCAAACTCGATGAGTGGCAAATAATCGTCCCAGCTACCTCTGAAATCAATAACACCGGCTCGCAGTATATCTTCTAGCGTCTGAATGGTACGCTCGGCCTGTCCGTCAGACTGGGTGGAATGCTGTGCTAAGGCTCACCTGGGTCCCCAATCCTTTCCTGAAATGACCTCCAAAGGTTAGTCAGAAGCGGGCACCTCGTCGGATATAATAGATGTAAGAGCGTTGTGAAGTCTCTCTATATAATTGCGCATAGCCTTTGCGCTGGATAAATGGTCTTGAATATGCTCTTTGTGCGACTCCTTGCGGTTCGATGGTTAGCGTCATTAGTCCCTTACATCCTTGTCACCATTTACCTTTACATTCCGAGTGCTCACCCAACATGACTTTGTCGCTAGTGAGTATAATGGTTATGTCCTTTAAACTATTCCTCCTAGTTCCTTCCCCTGGTTCATTCTACTTCACATATCCCCTCCGTACTAACATTCGCTTGTAGCCTACCTTGTCATACTCCTTTCCCTTCCTTTATTCACTCCTTCGATCTTCCTCACTTCCTATTATAGAGGTATTATAAAATTCCTCGTGTGTTTGAACATGTTGTGGCCATGTGGATGGACTGATTTATGCGTATAAAAATGGTATCTAACATTGTTGGTGTGTTGATGAGATTATACTCCTTGATTGGGATGGAAGAAAGTGTATGTTGTTGTGGTATGTTGAAAAATATCGTGTGGGATGTTTATGAAATAATTTGATATGGGAAATGATGTTATTAATGTTGGTATTATTATTGTGCTTGTTGGTTGTTGAATTGAGAATTCGGGCTAGGCATATAAACAGGGGAAATCTTTGCCCGAATTTCTGTAAATGAAGTGTTAGCTTAGGATTGGATTCCTAAGCACCTATAGCTAATGTTTGGTGCCTAATGACGTTATTGTCGATCTTGAGAAGCCGAGACTTAAGTTCGGATTAGCTTACGAAGCGGACGAGGTATGTAAAGCTTACCCTTTCTTTCTTTTGGCATGTCTTAGATGTAAGTAAGATATAATATGAGCCTTGGGGTAACTCTATTCTTAAGATCCGAGCATATCTACGATTCTTATTCACTTCTTGATGTTGGCATTCTTAATATAGTCGAACTATGGTCCTTATGTCTTTTGTATGATTGGATTTCAAAAGTTGCATAAGAGTTTTTGTTCCCTAAAGGATTCTGCAATGTCGAATAATGTCCGTAACTTTCATGCATGGCTCGGATCGCTTCGATACGTTCGTAGGGTCCTAAAGCGAGTAATGCCCGTAACTTTCATAGGCGGGCTCGGATTGGTTTGATACATGTCCATGATCCCCGAGACTTTTCTTTGTATAGTTCTAACGACTTTTTGAAAGAACTTAGCATAACTATTGTCTTGGTTTTTAAATGACGGTTCGTTTTGCCTAGTCTATTGAGTATTTGAAAATGTTTTAAACTGCATATAGTTTCTCACTACTCTGCTCGTGCATACTGTTGTTACATCTTTCGCCGAGTCCCGGGCCGGTTATGTCATCGTGGGCACTATGCTATATTTCGGAGTATGATGTGTTATGGTTCGCCGAGTCTCTCGCTAGAGGGCCGGGTACGGTATATATATTCTGGTGTTATGGCGTTATGATGTGTTATGGAGATATCTTGGGTTCTTGAGATATGAAATCTTGGAGTATGATGTGTTATGGCGCCAATGACGGGAGGCGACTATATTCCCCGAGCCCCATGCATGATTTGTGTTTTAATAAGTAAGCATTTTGGTACGGATATTGCGTTTAATTTACGTACTTCTTGTTCCGGTTATAATCACATTTCTTGTACTTCGTACTTTATATACTCGGTACATATTTCGTACCGACCCAGCTTTCTTCGGCCGTTGCGTTTCATGCCCGCAGGTACAGATACTCGCTTTGGTGATCCGCCAGCCTAGGGTATCTATTCTGCTACTTTGGAGCGCTCCCTTGTTCCGGAGCCTATATTTTGGTACAGACGCTTTCGTTATATATGTCTATGTATATGTCTATTCAGGGGTACGGTGGGGCCCTGTCCCGTCATATGATTCTGTTATTACTCTTAGAGGTCTGTAGACACACATGTGTAGGTTGTGGGTAGTTACTGTTCAGTTGTATCTGTGTGATTTGTGTTTTGGACGCCCCCCTGTATTATGACAGCCTTGCCGGCTGGTGTGCGATATCATCTGCTGAAAGTTGTGATTGCGATCTGTGTATATATATATATGTGATAGCTTTGGGGCGACGTTTCACTTTTCTGTATGTATAAGTTATTTGTATGTTGTTTCTGGTTAATGGGTGTGTACGGGTGCCCAACTCGGGCACTAGTCACGGCCTACGGGGTTAAGTCGTGACAAAAGTGGTATCAGAGCAGTTCGTCCTAGGGATTGTCTACAGACCGTGTCCGGCAGAGTCCTGTTTATGGTGTGAAGCCGGCCACACTTATAAACAGGAGGCTGCGGGGCATTTAGGAATCAATGACCCTTCTTCTGTCTTAGATCGTGCGATAGAGCCAAGTCATAGGAAATGAGATTCCCTATACTAACTTTTGATTTCAGCAGAAGGACGACATCGACAGAAGAAAGTGATTGACGATATTGGAAGTTACAAAGCACGCAGGTAAGCAAAGGCATGAAAGATATATGTCGGGTAAGGTATTGAGGTACGATTGAAATGTAAAGTTAAAAATTGGAAGGGAAAAGTGGACAGGAAAGGGTAACAGGTGCAGTTCGAGTTGGACATACGAGGTAAGTCCATCATTTTCATACTGTTGTTGATATTGGGAGCCCTGTGTGGCTGTGATATGATATGATATGATATATATATATATATATATATATATATATATATATGTTGGCCCTGTGAGGCATTGTTGGTATTTCCTGCGTGCAGGTTTTGAGATAATGAATATAGAGGAAACTACGCAAAATTTTCTAAGAAATAAAAAGAGAATGAGATATGGGTTTGTGATATGCCTTGAAAGGTCGTGTCAATAGTAAGGATAGGATTTGACTAAGTTGCAAGTACGGCTGACCTTGAGAAATAAGTTAACTGCTGGGAATTGATGATAATAGTAATTAGGAGGTCGATATCGATATGGTAAAAAGAATTTGGAAAGGGCTTGTGATATTAAGAGACGATTTGGAGGAGGCGGCAAATCTTGATAGAGTGTTATATTAAGGTACCAATCGAATTGATAAGCGAGGATAAATTATGACGAGTTTTATAGTTAGAAAAAATAATAGTATGATTGAGACAAAAGTACAGAGGAAAAAAAAATTGTGACGGATACGAATGTATTGATAGGACAGCTTGTGAGATATCAGGGATAAGATTGACCAGAAAGGGTAAAAGGTTAAGAAGTGTTACACTATAAGATTGATTACGAACAGGATATTATGTGGATATAATAAGGATTGATATGAAAATGAGCAAAGCCTAGCGAGGAAGTGACTAAAAGATATGACGTGATCCATGTGACTAAAGTATAAAGGTGAGCTATTGATCAAAAAGGGAGGATTTATGAAGTTCTTCTATAGGGAAAGTTCGGAATAGAGATTATGAGATAACGGAAATGATAGCGAGCACAAAAGAAGAAGGGGTTAATTGGAAGAAGGAGATGAAAAGAAAAGCGAGCGAGATAACAGTGCAGTAATAGATGATGACATGTGTAGCCGTGAACACGAGTAATATCAGTGACGGAACTGTGAAAGACCAAACTATAGAAAGATGAGCAACGAGGTAGAATGAGTGCTAGGAAATGACTGGTATGATAAGAACAAATAGGGATGAACAGAATATGGATTGAAAATGAGAAAGGGATTATGTAGGAGTAGTATTTTCCGAAAGATATAGAGGTCTGTGGACACATATGTGTGGGTTGTGGGCAGTTATTGTTCAGTTATGTCTGTGTGATTTATGTTTTGGGCGATCCCATTCGCCGTGGCAGCCTTATCGGCTTGCGTATGTATATGTATATTTTGGGATGTTGTGTTTCATGACAGCCTTGCTGGCTTCTGTGCGGTATATATGTTTATATGCGACGGTTTGAGACGACGTCTGATCTTTGTATATGTATAAGCTATTTGTATGCTGATTCTGGTTAGTGGGTGTGTACGAGTGCCCAGCTCGGGCACTAGCCACGGCCTACGGAGTTGGGTCATGACAAAAGTAAACAAGTAAAAGTGCACGGAGAAATAAATTTGTGTAAGAAAATTAAAATTGAACTGCATACGTTTATACATGAGAAGAGAAGAAAAGTCAAAAGTGAACAAGTAAAAGTATACAGAGAAAATAAATGTATCGGAGAATTAAAATTGAAGTGCATATAGAATAGAAAAATAGACATATATTTTTAGTAATGTAGACAAGTAATATGGGACGAAGGGAGTACTCCATTTATTAATTCTTAAAGAATGTTAAAAGTCGAGTACAGTAATGTGGCCAAGTAATATGAGACGAAGGGAGTATTTCATTTATTAATTAATTCTTAAAGAACAAGTATAGTAATGTGGCCAAGTAATATGGGACGAAGGGAGTACGTCATTTATTAATTCTTAAAGAACACTGAAAAGTCGAGTAATTTTGCCCAAGTAAAGAGAGAATAAATATTAGGTTTTATAACATATGTCTACGTGAGATTTATTAATTCTTAAAAAAAAACGTG
>NC_081352.1:46150146-46199687 GCF_029784015.1 Lycium ferocissimum | reverse complement strand
TTCGGGGCTCAAAATTTCCCCATTTTCCCATTCAGGGTTCTACTAAGATGTATCATGATCTTAAGGAGATTTATTGGTGGAATGATATGAAGAAGAATGTAGCCGGACTTTGTAGCTAAGTGTCGAATTGTCGGCAAGTGAAGGCAGACACCGGAGGGCAGGGTGGCTTGGCTCGAATATCGATATTCCGGTCGGAAATGGGAAATGATCAATATGGACTTCGTGTCGGAGTTTACCTCGTTCGGCTAGGAGACACGACTCTATTTGGGTGATCGTTGACGGGCTTACTAAGTCGGCACACTTTTTGCCGGTCAAGACCACGATTCGGCGGAGAAGATTATGCCATTGTATGTTAATGAGATTGTCGGTGCGTGGGACACCGGTGTCCATCATTTTGGATCGTGGTGCTCGGTTTACGGCGAATTTACGGAAAACCTTTCGGAAAGGATTGGGTACCAAGGTGAACCTTAGCACGGCTTTTCATCCGCAAAACGGATGGACGGGCGGAGCGTACTATTCGGACTGCGGAAGACATGTTGAGAGCATGCGTCTTGGATTTGAAAGGTAATTGGGATGATCGCATAGCTCTCGTGAGTTTTCGTATAATAACGGCTATCATGCTAGTATTGGGATGGCACCGTTTGAAGCTCTGTATGGGCGAAGGTGTAGATCACCAATTGGTTGGTTCGAAGTTGGTGACCGAGTTGCTAGGACCGGATTTGGTTTATCAGGCTATGGAGAAGGTCAAGTTAATTCGGGAGCGTTTGAAAACGGCTCGGAGTCGCGGAAAGTCTTACACGGATGTGAGGCGAAGGGACTTAGAATTTTCGGTTGATGATTGGGTGTTCTAAAAGTCTCACCCATGAAGGGTGTTATGAGATTTGGCAAGAAAGGCAAACTCGGTCCCGGATATATTGGACCTTACGAGTGCAAAGGGTTGGTCTAGTAGCTTATGAATTGGGTTGCCACAAGATTTGATTGTTGTACATCCCGTATTCCATGTGTCCATGTTGAGGAAGTGTGTGGGGACCCGTCGTTGGTTGTTCTGTTGATACCATATCGATTAAGGATGGTTTGACTTACGAGGAGATTCTAAAGTAGCCATTCTTGATCGTCGGATTCGCAAGTTGAGAACCAAAGTAGCCTCGGTGAAAGTCACGTGGAGGAGTCGGAAGGTTGAGGAAGCTACATGGGAAGCCCAGGAGGATATGAAATCCAAGTACCCATTTTGTTTGATCAACAAGCGAGAGAACTTCCAAGGTAACTTTCCATAGCCCATGTGTTGTATGTCTCGTGTTTCACGCTCGTATCATGTATTCCACGCTTATGTTATGTGCCTCATGTTTCAGTACCCATGTAATCCCGCATTCAGTCCTCATGATCCATGACCATGTCCCCAAGTAATCATGTCAAGTTCTTGTATGGTATGTCAGGTTTCATTCATGTTCATGTATCCAAGCCTTATACGGTCATATTCTTAACCGGGACCCGACATTCGAGGACGAATGTTCCCAGAGAGGTATTGTAACACCGTACCTTTAACTCGAACTTTGATCATGATCCTAGACTTAAAAGAAATCTGGAAACGAACCCGGGCGACGTACGCGACGCCATGTGCGGTCGCATGTTACACGTGCGAGTCGCATCTTATGTCGCGCCCGGCGAAGGCCAAGAAAGACGTGGGGCGTGCACCACATGCGACACCATGTGCGATTCGCATGTATGTACATGCGAGTCGCATATGATGTCGCATGCGGTGACGGAGAGGTACCAAAGAAGCGTAAGGGTGTGCACCTGCGGCGATGCGGTGCAACGTGCGACTCGCGTGTTGCACATGCGACACCATGTGCGAATCGCATATGGTGTCAGGGTATTCTCGTCTAGAAGTTGTTTCTCGTTTTTGGACATAATATAAATAGGTTTTCTAGGGTCTGGGACTCATTATTCAGCAGCTAAATCATTGGTATTCCTTGTGGAGCACATGCGAGTGTTGATTAAACATCTCTAGGGATTTCTTGCTTTTGGTATCTCCTCCACCCAACATTTTGGTAAACCCTAACTAAACCCGTTCAAGATTCAGAATCAAGAATTGGGGGAATACTTTCAAAACTCGGGTCTCTAATTCAAGTGTTGAAGCAATTAAGGTATGTAGAACTTCCATCCACGTGTGGGAATCTCTCACGTTCTTCCCCATGCTCCGTTTCTTGATATTCATGAAGGCACAAACCCTAGGGCATTAAACCCGACATATTGGTAGCCCATATTTATGTATTTATGTATATGAATTTTGTATCTATATTCGTTATTGCATTCCTAATCTTCCATTACGGTTATTAGGAACCCTAGCTTAATCCACGAATCATGAATTCTTCCTCATGTGTTCTCATTATGTTCATAGGAAAGTTTATGATTTTATGTAGCAAGTTGCAAGCATGTTTTCAAGTCAAATTATATATCTATATATTTATGAACTATTGTTTCTACTCACGAATCAAGAACATGTTTACAAGATTATGACAAGTTATCTCATGAAACCATATTACAAGTTATTTCGTGAAATCATGATTACAAGTTATTACAAGCTCTTTCACGAAAATCATGGGCTTCTTAGCCAACTATATCATGTTCATGTTTTTGGGATTGCTTAGTTAACCGAGAGGCTCGGATAACTGAAACTACGTTGCCACCGTAGGATAAGGGTTGTCAGCAAGTAGGCAACACCTTCATTATGCAGTTTGGATCCTTACATGCTTATTTTCACGTAAATCTCATATCCCCTGGCAAGGTGTGAGTGTTCTCCTGGTAGGGCGCAAGTACCAGATCATGTTGTCGGTTACACTATAGCATTCCCCACGTTACAAGAAGTTTTATATATATGTATTTTCATTGAATTACTTTTTCGAGACTTTACTCACGTTTCATGCTCATGTTATTCGAGTTACATTCGATTTCCGTTCATGTTCTATACCTATGTATGCCATGTTCTTCATTTCGGCGGGTTTTACATACTAGTACTATTCACCATGTACTAACGTCCCTTTTTTCCGGGGCACACTTCACGGTGCAGATACCGACTTTCAGGAGCATACGCCTGCGCAGTAGGATCACCTCAGTATCAGTATCAGCTTATTGGTGAGCCCCACTCCTCCCGGGGTTCAACATGGAGTCTTTATATTTAGTATGCAGTTATGGTAGTCCAGGGCCATGTCCTGGTAGTTAGTATTCAGACATGTTTTAGAGGTTTCATAGACGGATGTTAGTTTCCGAGTCGGTGGTGCATTCATGATTAGACTATTATGTTTCATAATATTTCATGCTATGAGATGGTTTCAAGATTTTATTCCGCAAATTATATTTCCATGATTTATTTAAATTGCATCATATAGATTATATTGTTTGATGCCCATGTTGACAAACAAGCCATGAGGTTCGCTCGGACACATGTAAGCAAGGCCGGAGTCTTAGTGTTACGCCCGAGCCATGGTTCGGGCGTGACAAAGCTTGGTATCGAGCCTAGGTTCAAGAGTCTTTAGGGAGTCTATGAAACCGTGTCCAGTTAAGGGGCATTTTATATGTGTGAGGGCCCGTACATATAAACGAACCACGAAGACATCCGGGATTGTCTCCACTGTCCTTTCATATTCTAGATCGTGCTATGTGAATCATGTACTTTTAGGATATTTTCTTATTCGTGCGTGTACGTGTTTTCGAGGAAAATGCCTTACAAGAGAACGTACAAAAAAGATACAACGGGCTGTTGGAAGCAACTGCGAAGAGACCGTTCCGACTCGGACGGCTCACTGCAGGTTATAATTCGGATGGAGATGTTAGGAATGCTATCAACATGCTTCACAAAAGTTAGAGTCGGGCCCAACGTCGGGAATTCAAGATCGGGGCATAATGGAGAGTCTTCTAGGACTAAGGATTTCCTCGAATGAATCCCCGATTTTCACGGGGACAAAAAAGATGTCCTCGGGACTACATAGATGCTCTTGGAAATCTTGAGAGATTATGGCGGTGATTCTAAAGCGACTACTTTCGGGCTCATCGGCTAGAGCATTGCTAACACTTGGTACGAATCTTTTTATCCCGAGGTGAGGATGCACCGATGCTACATGGGATGAGTTTGCAATGTTTTCTATGGACCACTTCATGCCACGGAGGTCGGGGAAGCTAAGGTTGAGCAATTCTTGAAGCTCAAACGGAATGGCGGATCGGTTCGGGACTACTATTTGGAGTTTGTCGGTGAGAAGCATGCTTCGTTATTTTGAGAGCGAGAGTGAAGGTTTTGGAGGACTTGATTCTCATTTGTATGATGGGGCCAACATTGCTGCACAGAATGGGGGAATGACCATCTCCAAGATGGTTGCTTTCGTACAGGGCAATGAGACGAGGCTAAGGGAGGAGGAAGCCTTGCAGAAAGAGAAAGACAAAGAGTTCAACAAGAGGGTCAAATCTACCGGACAGTTCAGCGGGAACAGGAAATTCTTTAACAACGAGTCGGCGGGACCCGCTTCCACATGCTCCAATTTCCAAGTTCGGGAAAGATAACCGTCAACGATATATGTCATCGTCGAGCTTTCTCGGGCCGGTGTGGCTCAGGGTAACTTCACCTATCCGATTTGTGCTAAGTGTGGGAGGAGGCATCCTGGGGAGTGCCGCTTGGGATCAAATATTTGCTATGGGTGTGGTCAGCCGGGCCATATTCGTTATGATATTGGTCGGACGAGCACAGGAGGTAATCGGACCCAGTCGATAAATTCGTCGGTTCCTCGTAATAATCAAACTCAGGCAGGACGTGCACCAGTTAGATCCGGCAACACAAGCGGTGGCCCAAACCGTTTGTATGCTTTGACCGGGCGTCAGGACATCGATGCTCGCACTGATGTTGTCACAGGTATACATATTCGGTTTCGATGTTTATGCTCTCATGGACCCCGGATCCACCTATCCTATGTCACCCCTTATGTTGCGAGAAAATTTGGTATTGAACACGAAAAGCTAAAGAACCTTTTGAAGTGTCAACTCCGGTTGGTGAGTCCGTCGATGTACCCGACGTGTCTATAAGGGTTGTCCGGTTGAGTCTATCATCATGTTATTCCATGACTTATGTGAGTTAGAAATGGTAGATTTTGATGTAATCATGGGCATAGGTGGTTATATTCATGTTATGCGTCAGTTGATTGTAGAACCAAAACTGTAAATTTCAAGTTTCCTGATGAGCCAGTCTTAGAGTGGAAGGGTAATTCAGTAAGCCCTAAGGGTAGGTTTGTCTCTTACCTCAAGGCAAGAAAAATGGTGTCTAAGGGTTATATCTATCATCTCGTTCGGGTTAGGGATGCAGTTTCCCAGACCCCAACTCTTCGATCGATCTCATTGTTAATGAGTTTCCAGTCTTTCACGAGGATCTTCCCGAATCCCTCCATAGAGAAATCGATTTTGCAATTGACCTACTCCCAGTACGAAACCTATATCCATTCCACCTTATAGGATGGCTCCGAAATAGAATTACGAGAGCTTAAGGCTCAACTCAAAGATCTTCTAGACAAGGGTTTTATCCGACCCGGTGTCTCTCCATGGGGTGCCACTTGATCCTTTTTGTGCGCAAGAAAGATGGTTCTTTGCGTATGTGCATCGACTATCGCCACTAATAAAGTCACAATCAAGAACAAATACCCTCTTCCACGAATAGATGACTTATTTGATCGGCTTCGGGGTTTTCTTACTCCAAGGTAGATCTCCCATCGATTACCATCGGTTTATAAGACATTCCTAAAACGGCTTTTAGAACGGATATGGTCATTTCGGTTCGTGTTATGTCCTTCGGGTTGACCAATGCCCCCGGCAACATTTATGGACCTCATGAATAAGTCTTCAAGCCATATCTCGACCTCTTTGTCATTGTCTTCATAGATGATATCCTCATTTACTCCGTAGTGAGGGTGAGCACGCGAACACCTTCGTATAGTTCTTGATTCTCAAGGACCGCAAGTTGTATGCAAAATTCTCTAAGTGTGAATTTTGGCTCAGAACTCAATAGCCTTCTTAGGTCATGTGATTTACGGTGAGGGTGTTCGGGTTGACTCTCGAAAGATTGAGGCATTTAAGAATTGGCCTAGACCACGTCGGTTTCGGATATCCGATTTCTTGGGTCTAGCCATTATTACAGACGCGTTTCGTCGAGGGGTTTTCATCTATTTCGACACCATTGACCAAGTTGATGAAGAAGGAAGTTAAATTTCGGTGGTCGATACTGAGAGCGCGTTTCGAGGAATTGAAAACGCCAGATTAACTTATCGGAGCGCCGATTTTGACTCTCTCCGGAACCAGAAGGGTTCGTGGTTTATTGTGATGCTTCGGGAGTTGGTCTCGGATGTGTCTTAATGCAACATGGTAAGGTTGTATTATGCGTCTCGTCGGCTCAAGGTTCACGAAAAGAATTATCCGACTCATGATAGAGTTGGCGGGTTTTTGCACTTAAGATATGGCGTCATTATTTGTATGGAGTGCATGTTGATATTTTCACGGATCATAAAAGCCTGCGGTATATCTTCAAGCAAAGGGAGGCGAATCTTAGGCAAAGGAGATGGCTCGAATTGCTTAAGGATTACGATGTGGATATTCTTTACCATCCCCGAAAGCGAATGTTGTAGCTGATGCTCTTAGTCGGCGTTCCATGGGAAGTATAGCCCACGTGGACGTAGATAAGAGAGTTATGACAAAGGAAGTTCATCGTTTAGCCAATCTTGGAGTTCGACTTTTGGACTCCGAGGAGGGTGGTGTGGTTGTTCAGAATAGAGCTCTTTCCTCTTTAGTTGTTGAAGTCAAGGAGAAACAGTTTAATGATCCCTACTTGTTACGAGGTAAAGAAGGGATTCACAAGCACAAGACGACGGCTTTTGAACAAGGGGGAGATGATGGTACCCTGAGGTACCGAGGTAGATTGTGTGTTCCAGATGTAGATGGGCTCAGAGAGAGAATCATGTCAGAAGCTCACAATTCCAGGTATTCCATTCACCCAGGTTCTACTAAGATGTATCATGATCTTAAGGAGATTTATTGGTGGAATGATATGAAGAAGAATGTAAGACTTTGTAGCTAAGTGTCCGAATTGTCGGCAAGTGACGAACACCAGAGGCCTGGTGGCTTGGCTCAGAATATCGATATTCCGGTCTGGAAATGGGAAATGATCAATATGGACTTTGTATCAGGTTTACCTCGTTCAGCTAGGAGACATGACTCTATTTGGGTGATCGTTGACAGGCTTACTAAGTCAGCGCACTTTTTGCCAGTCAAGACCACAGATTCAGCAGAAGATTATGCCAAGCTGTATGTTAATGAGATTGTCAGATTGCATGGGACACCGGTGTCCATCATTTCGGATCGTGGTGCTCGGTTTACGGCGAATTTAAAATCCTTTCGAAAGGATTGGGTACCAAGGTGAACCTTAGCACGAGCTTTTCATCCGAAAACGGATGGACGGGCGAGCGTACTATTCGGACTTCGGAAGACATGTTGAGAGCATGCGTCTTGGATTTCAAAGGTAATTGGGATGATCACACACTCTCATCGAGTTTTCGTATAATAACGGCTATCATGCTAGTATTGGGATGGCACCGTTTGAAGCTCAAAGGGCGAAGGTGTAGATCACCAATTGGTTGGTTCGAAGTTGGTGAAGCGAGTTGCTAGGACCGGATTTGGTTTATCGGGCTATGGAGAAGGTCAAGTTAATTCGGAGAGCGTTTGAAAACGGCTCGGAAGTCGCCGAAGTCTTACACGGATGTGAGGCGAAGGGACTTAGAATTTTCGAGTTGATGATTGGGTGTTCCTAAAAGTCTCACGCCATGAAGGGTGTTATGAGATTTGGCAAGAAAGGCAAACTCGGTCCCGGATATATTGGACCTTACGAGTGCTCGAAGGGTTGGTCTAGTAGCTTATGAATTGGAGTTGCCACAAGATTTGATTGCTGTACATCCGTATTCCATGTGTCCATGTTGAGGAAGTGTGTAGGACCCGTCGTTGGTTGTTCCTGATACCATATCGATTAAGGATGGTTTGACTTACGAGGAGATTCCGTAGCCATTCTTGATCGTCGGGTTCGCAAGTTGAGAACCAAAGAAGTAGCCTCGGTGAAAGTCTGTGGAGGAGTCGAAGGTTGAGGAAGCTACATAGGAAGCGAGGAGGATATGAAATCCAAGTACCCATTTTTGTTTGATCAACAAGCAGATAACTTCCAAGGTAACTTTCCATAGCCCATGTCATGTCATGTCTCATGTTTCACGCTCATGTCATGTATTCAACGCTTATGTTATGTGCCTCATGTTTCAGTACCCATGTAATCCCGCATTCAGTCCTCATGATCCATGACCATGTCCCCAAGTAATCATGTCAAGTTCTTGTATGGTATGTAACACCCGTACCTTTAACTCGAACTTTGATCATGATCCTAGACTTAAAAGAAATGCGAAACGAACCCGGGCGGCATGACTGCGCGCATGTGCGGTCGCGTGTTACACGTGCGAGTCGCATCTTATGTCGCGTCTGGCGCGCGCGAGAGAAAAAAGAAAGACGTAATTGTGCACCACGTGCGACACCATGTGCGATTCGCATGTGGTACATGCGAGTCGCATATGATGTCGCATCACGGTGACGGTACCAAAGAAGGCGTAAGGGTGTGCACCACCTGCGACGATGCGGTGCAACATGCGACTCGCATGTTGCACATGCGACACCATGTGCGAATCGCATATGGTGTCAGGGTATTCTCGTCTAGAAGTTGTTTCTCGTTTTTGGACATAATATAAATAGGTTTTCTAGGGTACGGGACTCATTATTCATTCCTAAATCATTGGTATTCCTTGTGGAGCACATGCGAGTGTTGATTAAACATCTCTAGGGATTTCTTGCTTTTGGTATCTCCTCCACCCAACATTTTGGTAAACCCTAACTAAACCCGTTCAAGATTCAAGAATCAAGAATTGGGGAAATACTTTCAAAACGCAAGTCTCTAATTCAAGTGTTGAAACAATTAAGGTATGTAGAACTTCCATCCACATGTGGGAATCTCTACGTTCTTCCCCATGCTCCGTTTCTTGATATTCATGAAGCACAAACCCTAGGGCATTAAACCCAACATATTGGTAGCCCATATTTATGTATTTATGTATATGAATTTTGTATCTATATTCGTTATTGTATTCCTAATCTTCCATTACGGTTATTAGGAACCCTAGCTTAATCCATGAATCATGAATTCTTCCTCATGCATTCTCATTATGTTCATACGAAAGTTTATGATTTTATGTAGCAAGTTACAAGCATGTTTTCAAGTCAAATTATATATCTATATATTTATGAACTATTGTTTCTACTCACGAATCAAGAACATGTTTACAAGATTATGACAAGTTATCTCATGAAACCATATTGCAAGTTATTTCGTGAAATCATGATTACAAGTTATTACAAGCTCTTTCACGAAAATCATGGGCTTCTTAGCCAACTATATCATGTTCATGTTTTTGGGATTGCTTAGTTAACCGAGAAGGCTCAGATAACTTTGAAACTACGTTGCCACCGTAGGATAAGGGTTGTCAGCAAGTAGGCAACACCTTCATTATGCAGTTTGGATCCTTACATGCTTATTTTCACGTAAATCTCATATCCCCTGGCAAGGTGTGAGTGTTCTCCTGGTAGGGCGCAAGTACCAGATCATGTTGTCGGTTACACTATAGCATTCCCCACGTTACAAGAAGTTTTATATACATGTATTTTCATTGAATTACTGTTTTCAGACTTTACTCACGTTTCATGCTCATGTTCAAGTCACATTCAGTTTCCGTTCATGTTCTATACCTATGTATGCCATGTTCTTCATTTCAGCAGGTTTTACATACTAGTACTATTCACCATGTACTAACGTCCCTTTTGCCGGGGCACACTTCACGGTGCGGATACCGATTTTCGGGGAGCATACGCACAACGCAGTAGGATCACCTCAGTATCAGCTTATTGGTGAGCCCCACTCCTCCCGGGGTTCAACATGGAGTCTTTATATTTAGTATGCAGTTATGGTAGTCCAGGGCCATGTCCTGGTAGTTAGTATTCAGACATGTTTTAGAGGTTTCATAGACAGATGTTAGTTCCAGAGTCAGTGGTGCATTCATGATTACAGACTATTATGTCTTCATAATATTTCATGCTATGAGATGGTTTCAAGATTTTATTCCGCAAATTATATTTCCATGATTTATTTAAATTGCATCATATAGATTATATTGTTTGATGCCCATGTTGACAAGCAAGCCATGAGGTTCGCTCGGACACGTACGAAGCGAGGCCGAGTGCGTGTTACGCCCGAGCCATGGTTCGGGGCGTGACAAAGCTTGGTATCGAGCCTAGGTTCAAGAGTCTTTAGGGAGTCTATGAAACCGTGTCCAGTGGGGTCACTTTTATATGTGTGAGGGCCCCGTACATATAAACAGTTGACCACCAAGACATCCAGGATTGTCTCACTCCTTTCATATTCTAGATCGTGCAGTTAGAGCATTACTTTTAGGATATTTTCCTAATTCGTGCGTGTACGTGTTTTCAGAAAATGCCTTACAAGAGAACGTACAAGAAAAAGAACACAGCCACCAGCCAAAGGGCTAGCGTGGAAGCAACTCGCGAAGAGACCGTTCCGACTCAGACAGCAGCCCCAACCGCTCCTACAGTTACCCTCCCTGCGATACGGATGGAGATGTTAGGAATGCTATCAACATGCTCACACAACGGTAGCGGCTCGGGCCCACGTCGGGAATGCAGGTCAAGTTCGGGGCATAATGGAGAGTCTTCTAGGACTAAGGATTTCCTCGAAATGAATCCCCCGGTCTTCGGGGACAAAGAAAGACGAAGACCCTCGGGACTACATAGATGCTCTTCGGAAGATCTTCGAGAATTATGGCGATCACGAGCCCAGCGAAGCGACTACTTTCGGAGCTCATCGGTGCGAGCATTGCTAACACACAGGTACGAATCTTGGGAATTATCCCGAGGTGAGGATGCGCCCGATGCTACATGGGATGAGTTTGCAAGTGCATTCTGGACCACTTCATGCCGGTAGAGGTCGGGGAAGCTAAGGTTGAGCAATTCTGAAGCTCGAAACGGAATGGCGGATCGATTCGGGACTACTATTTGGAGTTTGTCGGTCGGCCAAGCATGCTTCGGATATGGTACCGGATATGAGGGCGAGAGTGAGAAGGTTTGTTGGAGGACTTGATTCTCGTTTGTATGATGGGGCCAACATTCTTTGCACGAGAATGGGGGAATGACCATCTCCCAAGATGGTTGCTTTCGTACGGGGCAATGAGACGAGGCTAAGGAGGAGGAAGCCTTGCGAAAGAAAAGACAAAGAGTTCAACAAGAGGGTCAAATCTACCGGACAGTTCAGCGGGAACAGGAAATTCTTTAACAACAGGTCAGCAGGACCCGCTCCGTCCACAGCAAGTGCTCCAGTTTCCAAGTTCAGGAAAGATAACCGTCGGCGAGAATTTCGGGCGTCGGGCTCTCGGTCTCGGGCGGTGTGACTCGGGTAACTTCACCATCCGATTTGTGCTAAGTGTGGGAGGAGGCATCTGGGGAGTGCGCTTGGGATCAAATATTTGCTATGGGTGTGGTCGGCGGGCCATATTCGGCGAGATTGCCCTTCGGTCGGACGGGGCACGGGAGGTAATCGGACCCAGTCGATAAATTCGTCGGTTCCTCGTAATAATCAAACTCAGGCAGGACGTGCACCAGTTAGATCCGGCAACACAAGCGGTGGCCCAAACCGTTTGTATGCTTTGACCGGGCGTCAGGACATCGATGCTCGCACTGATGTTGTCACAGGTATACTCACTGTTTTCAGTTTCGATGTCTATGCTCTCATGGACCCTGGATCCACCCTATCCTATGTCACCCCTTATGTTGCTAGAAAATTTGGTATTGAACCTGAAAAGCTAAAAGAACCTTTTGAAGTGTCAACTCCAGTTGGTGAGTCCGTCATAGCCCGACGTGTCTATAAGGGTTGTCCAGTTAGAGTCTATCATCATGTTATTCCAGCTGACTTATGTGAGTTAGAAATGGTAGATTTTGATGTAATCATGGGCATGGACTGGTTATATTCATGTTATGCGTCAGTTGATTGTAGAACCAAAACTGTAAATTTCAAGTTTCCTAATGAGCCAGTCTTAGAGTGGAAGGGTAATTCAGTAAGCCCTAAGGGTAGGTTTATCTCTTACCTCAAGGCAAGAAAAATGGTGTCTAAGGGTTATATCTATCATCTCGTTCGGGTTAGGGATTCAGTTTCCCAGACCCCAACTCTTCAGTCAGTCTCTGTTGTTAATGAGTTTCCAGAAGTCTTTCCTGAGGATCTTCCCGGAATCCCTCCCGATAGGGAAATTGATTTTGCAATTGACCTACTCCCTGGTACGAAACCTATATCTATTCCACCTTATAGGATGGCTCCAGCTGAATTACGAGAGCTTAAGGCTCAACTCAAAGATCTTCTAGACAAGGGTTTTATCCGACCCAGTGTCTCTCCATGGGGTGCCCCAGTCCTTTTTGTGCGCAAGAAAGATGGTTCTTTGCGTATGTGCATTGACTATCGCCAGCTCAATAAAGTCACAATCAAGAACAAATACCCTCTTCCACGAATAGATGACTTATTTGATCAGCTTCAGGGTGCCCAATGTTACTCCAAGATAGATCTCCGGTCAGGTTACCATCAGCTCAAGGTTAGGGAACGAGATATTCCTAAGACGGCTTTTAGAACCAGATATGGTCATTTCGAATTCTGTGTCATGTCCTTCGGTTTGACCAATGCCCCGAAATGCATTTATGGACCTCATGAATAGAGTCTTGAAGCCATACCTCGACCTCTTTGTCATTGTCTTCATAGATGATATCCTCATTTACTCCGTAGTGAGGGAGAGCACGCGAAACACCTTCGTATAGTTCTTGATTCTCAAGGACCGCAAGTTGTATGCAAAATTCTCTAAGTGTGAATTTTGGCTCAAGTCGATAGCCTTCTTGGTCATGTGATTTACGGTGAGGGTGTTCAGGTTGACTCTCAGAAGATTGAGGCCGTTAAGAATTGGCCTAGATCCACCTCAGTTTAAGATATCCGCAGTTTATTGGGTCTAACAGGCTATTACCGATATTTCGTAGAGGGGTTTTCTTCTATTTCAGCACCATTGACCAAGTTGATGAAGAAGGAAGTTAAATTTCAGTGGTCAGATGCCTGTGAGCGCAGTTTCGAGGAATTGAAAACGAGATTAACTTCTGCGCCAGTTTTGACTCTACCAGAGGGAACCGAAGGGTTCGTGGTTTATTGTGATGCTTCGGGAGTTGGTCTCGGATGTGTCTTAATGCAACATGGTAAGGTTGTAGCTTATGCATCTCGTCAGCTCAAGGTTCACGAAAAGAATTATCCGACTCATGACCTAGAGTTGGCGATTTGTTTTTGCACTTAAGATATGGCGTCATTATTTGTATGGAGTGCATGTTGATATTTTCACAGACCATAAAAGCCTGCAGTATATCTTCAAGCAAAGGGAGTTGAATCTGAGGCAAAGGAGATGGCTCGAATTGCTTAAGGACTACGATGTGGACATTCTTTACCATCCGGGGAAAGCAAATGTTGTAGCGGATGCTCTTAGTCGGCGTTCCATGGGAAGTTTAGCCCACGTGGACGAAGATAAGAGAATTATGACAAAGGAAGTTCACCGTTTAGCCAATCTTGGAGTTCGATTTGTGGACTCCGAGGATGGTGGTGTGGTTGTTCAGAATAGAGCTCTTTCCTCTTTAGTCGTTGAAGTCAAGGAGAAACGGTTTAATGATCCTACTTGCTACGGTGAAAGAAGGGATTCACAAGCACAAGACGACGGCTTTTGAACAAGGGGGAGATGATGGTACCTTGAGGTACCGAGGTAGGTGTGTGTTCCGGATGTAGATGGGCTCGGAGAGAGAATCGTGTCGAAGCTCACAATTCCGGGTATTCCATTCACCCGGGTTCTACTAAGATGTATCATGATCTTAAGGAGATTTATTGGTGGAATGATATGAAGAAGAATGTAGCGAGACTTTGTAGCTAAGTGTCCGAATTGTCGGCAAGTGAAAGGCGAACACCGGAGGCACAGTGGCTTGGCTCGAGAATATCGATATTCCGGTCTACGGAAATGGGAAATGATCAATATGGACTTCGTGTCGGGTTTACCTCGTTCGGCTAGGAGACACGACTCTATTTGGGTGATCGTTGACGAGCTTACTAAGTCGGCACACTTTTTGCCGGTCAAGACCACGGATTCGGCGAGAAGATTATGCCAAGCTGTATGTTAATGAGATTGTCAGATTGCATGGGACACCAGTGTCCATCATTTCGGATCGTGGTGCTCAGTTTACAGCGAATTTCTGGAAATCCTTTCAGAAAGGATTGGGTACCAAGGTGAACCTTAGCACAGCTTTTCATCCGCAAACAGATGGGCAGGCAGAGCGTACTATTCAGACTCTGGAAGACATGTTGAGAGCATGCGTCTTGGATTTCAAAGGTAATTGGGATGATCACCTGCCTCTCATCGAGTTTTCGTATAATAACAGCTATCATGCTAGTATTGGGATGGCACCGTTTGAAGCTCTGTATGGGCGAAGGTGTAGATCACCAATTGGTTGGTTCGAAGTTGGTGAAGCAGAGTTGCTAGGACCAGATTTGGTTTATCAGGCTATGGAGAAGGTCAAGTTAATTCAGGAGCGTTTGAAAACGGCTCAGAAGTCGCCAGAAGTCTTACACGGATGTGAGGCGAAGGGACTTAGAATTTTCGATTGATGATTGGGTGTTCCTAAAAGTCTCGCCCATGAAGGGTGTTATGAGATTTGGCAAGAAAGGCAAACTCGGTCCCGGATATATTGGACCTTATAGAATTGCGAAGGGTTGGTCTAGTAGCTTATGAACTTGGAGTTGCCACAAGATTTGATTGCCGTACATCCGTATTCCATGTGTCCATGTTGAGGAAGTGTGTAGGGGACCGTCGTTAGTTGTTCTGATACCATATCAGTTAAGGATGGTTTGACTTATGAGGAGATTCCCGTAGCCATTCTTGACCGTCAGATTCGCAAGTTGAGAACTAAGGAAGTGGCCTCAGTAAAAGTCCTGTGGAGGAGTCAGAAGGTGGAGGAAGCTACATGGGAAGCCGAGGAGGATATGAAATCCAAGTACCCATTTATGTTTGAACAGCAAGCGAGAGAACTTCCACGGTAACTTTCCATAGCCCATGTCTCGTTATGTCTCGTGTTTCACGCTCGTGTCATGTATTCAACGCTTATGTTATGTGCCTCGTATTTCGGTACCCATGTAATCCCGCATTCGATCCTCGGTGATCCATGACCATGTCCCCAGTAATCATGTCAAGTTCTTGTATTGTATGTCGGGTTTCATTCATGTTCATGTATCCAAGCCTTATACGGTCATATTCTTAACCATGACCCGACATTCGAGGACGAATGTTCCCCGAGGGGGAGGTATTGTAACACCGTACCTTTAACTCGAACTTTGATCATGATCCTAGACTTAAAAGAAATCGAAACGAACCCGGGCGGCATCACTGCGACGCCATGTGCGGTCGCATGTTACACGTGCGAGTCGCGTGCGTGTCGCGTCTGCGCGCGCGAGAGAAAGCCAAAGAAAGATGTGGTGTGCACCACATGCGACACCATGTGCGATTCGCATGTGGTACATGCGAGTCGCATATGATGTCGCATCTGGTGACAGAGAGGTACCAAAGAAGGCGTAAGGGTGTGCACCACCTGCGACGATGCGGTGCAACATGCGACTCGCATGTTGCACATGCGACACCATGTGCGAATCGCATATGGTGTCCGGGTATTCTCGTCTAGAAGTTGTTTCTCGTTTTTGGACATAATATAAATAGGTTTTCTAGGGTGCTGGGACTCATTATTCGGCGACTAAATCATTGGTATTCCTTGTGGAGCACATGCAAGTGTTGATTAAACATCTCCTAGGGATTTCTTGCTTTTGGTATCTCCTCCACCCAACATTCTTGGTAAACCCTAACTAAACCCGTTCAAGATTCAAGAATCAAGAATTGGGGGAATACTTTCAAAACTCAGGTCTCTAACTCAAGTGTTGAAACAATTAAGGTATGTAGAACTTCCATCCACATGTGGGAATCTCTACGTTCTTCCCCATGCTCCGTTTCTTGATATTCATGAAGCACAAACCCTAGGGCATTAAACCCAACATATTGGTAGCCCATATTTATGTATTTATGTATATGAATTTTGTATCTATATTCGTTATTGTATTCCTAATCTTCCATTACGGTTATTAGGAACCCTAGCTTAATCCATGAATCATGAATTCTTCCTCGTGCATTCTCATTATGTTCATAGGAAAGTTTATGATTTTATGTAGCAAGTTACAAGCATGTTTTCAAGTCAAATTATATATCTATATATTTATGAACTATTGTTTCTACTCACGAATCAAGAACATGTTTACAAGATTATGACAAGTTATCTCGTCATGAAACCATATTACAAGTTATTTCGTGAAATCATGATTACAAGTTATTACAAGCTCTTTCACGAAAATCATGGGCTTCTTAGCCAACTATATCATGTTCATGTTTTGGGATTGCTTAGTTAACCGAGAGAGGCTCGGATAGCACAAAACTACGTTGCCACCGTAGGATAAGGGTTGTCGGCAAGTAGGCAACACCTTCCGTTATGCGGTTTGGATCCTTACATGCTTATTTTCACGTAAATCTCATATCCCACGGCAAGGTGTGAGTGTTCTCTGGTAGGGCGCAAGTACCGGATCATGTTGTCGGTTACACTATAGCATTCCCCACGTTACAAGAAGTTTTATATTCATGTATTTTCATTGAATTACTTGTTTTCGAGACTTTACTCACGTTTCGTACTCGTGTTCAAGTTACATTCGGTTTCCGTTCATGTTCTATACCTATGTATGCCATGTTCTTCATTTCGGCGGGTTTTACATACTAGTACTATTCACCATGTACTAACGTCCCTTTTGCCGGGGCACACTTCACGGTGCGGATACCGATTTTCGGGGAGCATACGCACAACGCGATGGGATCACCTCAGTATCAGCTTATTGGTGAGCCCCACTCCTCTCGGGGTTCAACATGGAGTCTTTATATTTAGTATGCAGTTATGGTAGTCCAGGGCCATGTCCTGGTAGTTAGTGCTCAGACATGTTTTAGAGGTTTCATAGACAGATGTTAGTTTCGGAGTCGGTGGTGCATTCGTGATTACGGACTATTATGTTTTCATAATATTTCATGCTATGAGATGGTTTCAAGATTTTATTCCGCAAATTATATTTCCATGATTTATTTAAATTGCATCATATAGATTATATTGTTTGATGCCCATGTTGACAAGCAAGCCATGAGGTTCGCTCGGACACGTAATCACAGTTCTTGGCGGGGGAGACGCAAGAACCATGGATCGGTTACAAGTTATTGCTTCTCCCTACTTATAATATTTTTACCCTATATATATATATATATATATATATATATATATATATATTCATGACCGGGTTTCGGCTCTATCATTATTATTTCATGTTCCATGTTATTTCATTCGGTTGCTTTACATACCAAGTACATTCAATGTCTTTGACGTCCCCTTTATTGCACAGGAGCTTTGCATTTCACGATGCGAGTACGTATTTACGGGGCGCCGCATATATCGGTAGGATTTGCTCGTATCAGCTCATTGGTGAGCCCCATCTCATTCGGGGTTTAGTCAGTTATCTTTATTTTACTAGTTATGCATTTAAGGTATGCCGAGGGCCTTGTCCCGGTGAACAGTTTAGCAGACAGATTCGTGTCAGAGGTTTCATAGACTAGTCAGTTGTCATGTTCAGTTGAGTTGGCCTTAATGGCTACATTACTATAATTCCGCATTCATGATATGATAATAATAATATTTTCAAACTTATGATTATTGAACTCCATGTTTTCACAATTCATGCATGTTTACTTTATATTCCGCATCAGTTCATGTCCCATGTAGACTTAGCAAGTCATGTGGTTCGATCGGTCACATGCAGCAAGGCACCAAGTGCCGTGTTACGCCCAGGCTATGGTTCGGGGCGTGACAAAGCTTGGTATCAGAGCCTAGGTTCAAGTATCTTAGGGAGTCTATGAAACCGTGTCCAGTGGGATCACTTTTATATGTGTGTGCGCGCCACACATATAAACAGTTGACCACCAAGACATCTAAGATTATCTCATTTATTTCAATTCTAGATCGTGCAATAGAGCTATGTTCTTAGAAATCACTCGGACTCGTGTGTTGTTCCCCATTCTACCAAATACGCCTCATCTCAGTGGATGAGGAAGATGTGAAACTAATCATTATAGATGTGTTGCTTTCAGATAGAGTTATCAGGAGTTATTCTGACTCGTGCGCATTGCATTCTTTCAGAAAATGTGTACTAAGAGAAAGGCAACTTCGGGCCCAAGGGCTACCATTGATGCGACCCCAGAGACGAACTCTCAGACTCCGAGAGTTCTAATTTTTCAATTACTGCGGCGATCGTAGGTCATCGAACTGTTCAAGTACCACTAATGTCCCGGCTCGGACCAATGTGAGGAGAGGTGTTTTCGCCAATCTATTTGCTGCAAGTGTAATAAGAGACATCAAGGGGTGTGCCACTATGGCACCCATAGATGTTTTGGGTATGGCCGGCAGGGTCACTATCTGAAAGATTGCCCACAAGTGAAACAGGATAACAAAGGTTTTTCGCACCCCCATTTGCGTGGTGTGGAAAAAGACATGCGGGAGTGTGTAGGATGGGTTCGGATGTGTGTTATAATTGTGGTCTCCAAGGCCACATGCAAAGAGAATGCCCTTCGACCAAGTACAATAGTAACACTAAGGGTGGTGGTGTAATTCGTTCCCCCAGACCAGGCATATCCAATTCAACAACACCGTTCGTGCCGTAGTACTCGGGCACTAGCGAATCAAGGCACTGACAGGGATGAAGTATTAGGATTAAGTGGGGATCAAGCACGTTATCATGATATGGTAGATCGCCAGGACTTCGATGTGCCGTCACATGTGTCATAGGTATGCCAATAATTTTCCCCCCCTTGTCACATATGAGATATTATGCCCTAGATCTATTATGTCTTAAATGGTTATTGTGCGGTTGATAGTTCGATTTAAGACCCTACAAGGTAACATGTTAGGAAGTTAAGCTACTGCATAAATTGTCCATGGTAGTTTTAAGCGAAATAGCCTAAGAGCCAACCACCTGTAATAATAGAAAGTCTCGACTTTTATATATATATATATATATATATATATATATATATATATATATATATATATATATATATATATATATATATATATATATATTGCCATATGAACTATGTATATGACTAAAAAGGGACTGAGTGCGATAAGAAAAACCACGAGCGAGATATTGAATTTTTAGGGATAGTTTTAAATTATTTAAGCTTATTCAGATCAGACCTAGAGAGTATGATGTTAGTGAGTTACTACAAGAAGCGAGATATTACTATGAGATAAAAGATATGACAATTCCCTCTTAGGTTATGTGATTAAGTATTTATCCCCGATATGTATAGTGTAATATAATTTTGAACTTGTATAGGGAGTTTGGGATTAGTTGTTCCAATTTTTCATTTGAGAATTTGAGACAGATAAAATTTCCCTAGGTGTGATCCGTGTCTATAGTTCAGAAAGATAGTATACAACCCCAGAATAGAGTCAGATAAGGAGGAAAAGTTAGAAATAACCTTATGCTTCACTTTAGTACTCGTGAGAAGAATTAGATAATGTGATGCTAGCAAGTGGTTAACGAAGCATAGTAAGTAAGTTTGAATAGATACGATGAATTAGAAATTTTCAGCAGAGTTAGTAGAAGTACGATTTGAGTACTTAGTCAAGTTAGCACTACTAAGTGGATAATTGTCTGAATACACCAAAGGCGTGTTAGAACCCCAAGGGTTTAAGTTAAATTTGAGGTATAGAAATTGGTGAAAGAAGAAAACCATCTAAGCAATAAGAGAGAAAGCTACAGAAGGAGAGCCTTTAAGAGTTTTCCTTAAGTTATTTGCTTTCACATTGCATGTTGTTTATTTTTCACTTACATTTGATGGATTTTTTGTGTCAAACGTTTGAATAATGTTATGACATTATATTTATAAATATCATTTTTTTGTCAAACATCGAATCCATGACGTTCTCACAAAAAAAAGCCTTCTTTTAAGTTTTATAATTAACTAAAATTAAATATTATTAATTTGAAATATATATATATATATATATATATATATATATATATATATATATATATGTAATTATTTTTACAATATTAGTTACAAATATATGATTATTAATTAATATATTTTCAAAAAATAATGTGTTATTAAATAACTAATTTCATATCATTTATAAAGGCAAATATTTTTTAAATATTAATTTTAATTAAATTTTATTTTTAAATTAAATTAACTGTGTAATTACACTTGTGCAACCAAACAGCACGCTTGTAATTACACTGTAATTACATTATGACAAATAAATAGGTCGTTGTAATTACACAGTAGTGTAATTACTAGGCTGTGTGATTACTACCCTAGTAATTACACCCATTTCAATTACCAGGTGGCTTTCCAAACAGGCCCTTAATGTTAATCACATAAAACTCTTAATGTTTATGCCTCTTTGAATGAACCTTACAATTATCTTCGGCAGGTATACTGCTGCTTAGTTTAGTGTGTTGTATATGTTATTGATTACTCAGAAAACTTAGTTGTTGTGTATCTATAGCATGACACTTGAATTTTCAAGATTAATTTATATATAGTGTTCTCGTGATTTTTGTGATGCCACACTGTTGCTTAGAGAGAGCCTTCGCACGAGCGGTCGTGGACGAAGTGGAAGCGAGAACGTCGGCTTGAGTAACACAATCATTGGTGAGAATCAATGCCCCGAAAACCTAAGGGGTTCCTCATGAGTTCATCCATGGAAGGTGAGTCGGGGCCTAAGATCGGGCCGAAAGGCATAATCGATGGACAACGGGCCGTGTGAATATTCTGTATCGCTCTCTCGTTGGTCCCGAGGGACGGAGGAGGCTAGGTTAGCCGAAAAATGGTTATAGGTTCAAGAACGTAAGGTGTCCCTGCGTTTTCGGGGTAAGAAGTCATTTCTTGTATTAAAAGAGAATCAAATATAGGCTCTGTTGGTTTTCTTTTTCTATTTACAAACAGAAAGCTGAACAGAGCAATGTTATTTTGAATGACATCCCACATCGCAAGCCGGGTAGAGAAGAACAAAAGCTGTAGTATAAGTAATGGGATGAGAATCCAGCCAACATACTTACCTGGACGGGGTCAATGGGAGATCAATAAGGTCCATGGGCTAGGCTGGTGACCTTCATTGCACTTTGAAGGGGTGCCCACCTAAGGTCGGCCCAAGTGGTCGAGCCTATGTCATAATTTGTGGCAGTGGGGGGCTGCGTTCTCGCGGCCCCTATCCAAACCTAAGCAAAAGTTTCTGGTCCACTAAGAAGTTGGTTTAAACTGTTCCCTCTTGAATTGTATTTAGGATATTTGCTCTTTTGTCCCTATCTGGGGCTGGTCATTACTTTTTGCCCGTCGTACAAATAACTTTTTTGGGGCATAAGTTTATATTTTCGCATCATAATCCATAAGTTATGCCCATGTCGGCAAAAATTTAAAACCAGCCCATTTGGAGGGCAAACCGTGCAATTTCTTCTTGTCTTTATCTGGAAAATGGAATCCCAACAATGTGTTGCGTGAAGTTTTAAGTTAAAGTAAACATTTTATATTAAAGTTCATTTGTTAGATGCTGTTAATGTGACATTATTATGCATGACAGCTTGAGCCATTTGTATCCTTATGTTTTAATTCGTAGAGGCTGTTCTATACTTTGTCAAAATAGTTCAAATGACATATTGTGCTTTTATTCAGATGTTAATTTTTTAGTTGAAAATGGCTCTAGTGATATATCTATACCTTTTTAATCCCATTCAACTAATTTCTTATCCCACATCTCATGTTCGTAATTCTCACAACATAAAAAAAAAGATTTATAAAACCGTAAAATCTTTAGAAAACTAAAACATTTACTCTTCTCACAAAAGCTAACTGGTGGGTTCGTTTATCTAAGGACACGAATTGACCAGGTATTGAATGGCAGGGACACGCTTGTGCCCGAGTATTAACGAAAGATAAATCTGCTCAATTTCGCATAGTTTAGGGATATATTCGGACCTTTTCCGTGTACCTGATTTGTGACATTTTTTTTTCTTTTTCTTTTGCATCTCATAAGAACTTAAGGTTTTTCATAAAACTTTTCAGTGTTCCATAAATTGTTCTTGCAAATTAGTAACGAAAAATGCATCCTTTTGGCTTTTCAAGGTTATCCATTTTGGAATCTGCCTTTTCGCTTTATATCAAATTTCTATTGTTTTCTCTGTCTTATTTTCCCCGTTATTTGATTTGGTTTAGCAGCCCAAAACGTGTCTTATGATGTCCATAACCCTATCATTGCACCTCTTTAATTGGGTTGATCTACTTCTTAACTTCAACTGCCGGTGATCCCTTTAAGATGTTTTCGGAGAGTAATTTCTACTGTGCATACACTCTTGTCTTGGGTTCTTGGTGCTGTCTTTCAGCGTTTTTGATTTGGACTTTAAATAGTACATGACAATTGATTGTGTTCTCAACTATGTACTATATATTTCTGTCAGCTCTTAACTTCTTTAAAAAAAGTGAATTTAGAGCATTTAGGAGTGAGGGTTGAAAAGAGGTTCCTTTTTTGTTGGCTGTACAATCATGACTGTCTTCATATTTGTAATTTCCTTTGTGATGCGTTTAGACTTTAGAGTGTATTACGACTTTAGGTAAGCTTCGCAGATTTGCAACTACTATTTTATTTGATAAGATGCTTCGTCGTCTTCTAATTAAAGTTTTCCCCTTGCAAGGGACAAAAATATCAATTTGACTTTTGAAATTTTGTGTTTTGAGATTTGGTGACTTCTGTTGATTTAATTTTCTGGAAAATGTCGCTTAATTTGATTCAAATTAGAGAAATTTGCTGGAAAAAAAATTTGTTTTGATCCGAGAAATCTTCGATGAATATCCTTACATTGCTGTGGATAGGGAGTTGTTAACACCTTCTTAATGACTAAGCACACTCTATCTTCACGTCCTTGCAAGTCTAATCATCCCTTCCAATACATGAAAGCAAAGGTCGTAAGCTCTCTTTTGAGTTACACAGTATTTCTCCAACTCCCAAATTCAGTTACACAGTATTTTTTGTGTGGTAGGATGTTGTCACGTTGTTGTTTTTTTGTGTGGTAGGATGTAGTCAAGTTATTGTTTCATTTCTTGTATTGTTATTCCTCATAGTTCACATTCTTTTTTTATCAAATATGGATCTACTTGGTAAGCCTGCGTTGAAAAGCTTTTTACTCTGACATGTATGTTGTACCATGTTTGTTGCCCGACTAATGCTATTGGAATTCCGGATTATCGTCTACAATCTTCCTCTGCATTGATTAGACGTCCGTTGTTACTGTATCCCATGTGTTTATATACAGAGCACTAAGCTGAATACTTGATAAACATTGTCATGTATTATATACTATTGACCAAAAAATATGCTCTGGTCCCTATGAATTATGTAGTTTGTTGTCAGTTCTGGTGGCATTTTCTACCAAGCAAAATTGGAAGTAGTTGTCGAGCGTTACGCTATTTTGTGGATAGTGTAACAAAATACCCATAAAACATGAGGAATATTGTATCATTTTCTTCTTTGTTAGATTGTCAGTGTTTGAGTTATTTGAGCAGTTTATTGGTATTAGTTGCTCGAGCAGTTTATTGGTATTAGTTGTTCATAAGTCTTCAAATTTATTGGTTGAGGATCTTAACAAGGGAAAATTAGAATATTGTTGTCACCTCATTGCAGCACTACAGATTCTGAATTTGGAATATTTTCTGGCATGTTAGAAAGTAACAGTGAAGAGGAACTACATCACAGTGAAAATTAGAATATTGTTGTCACCTCTACCGCAATGTAATTTTGTTTAGTATTTGAGTAGCGGTACAATGAAACTTTCTAGCTTCTGAGGAAGTAAAATAAAGGGATCTGTTGAAGGCTGTTCTATTTTTGTTCTTTCCGTTGCCTTCCCATCATTGAGATGGTTCTATTTAGTATACAAACAGATTGGTGAAAATATGGAGCAGCATCTTATACTTGATGAGGGTTGAGGCTTCTGTTTTATCTTTTATGTATTCTAGGGTGACATGATGACATTTTTTGAAGTAAAGTTCTTATCGATTTAAATTTCTCCATCAGCGAAATAATACATGGTGTCTCTTTTAGTTTCACAGAATTGTAGTTTATTGAATGAGATGTGTTGCCCATATTGTTTCCGGCTGCTCTTCTATCTGCTCACTATTATCAAGTTCCCGGTATTTCAATCTTACCACTTGAACAATGTCTCATCAGTCATCAGCAATATTACTGAATTTTAGATTGTAGTCCTTTCAGTGATTAACTTTTTTTTTTTTGTAATCATTCTTTATAAAGTTTCTAGAAACATATTACAATAGTGCAATACCAAATTTTCTAATTTATGTTCTAAAGTATTATTTTAGATATCTTTCGTTTTCACAAGAATATGTCTTTACATTATTTTTCTCATTCGGATATTAGTAAAGGATCATTCGTAAACTTAATGAGGTCAGCAATGACTGCGCGCAGCGCGGGCTAATTACCTAGTTAAGTATAAAAGTATATTCTCTCTAACAATTTGAGCATTCAGATGAGTTGGTTACACAAAATATTATGCCCAAATAATAAAGTGACACTAACTAAGGAGTATAACCTGATTAAAATACTAATCCCTCGGTCTCAAATTATATGTTGCTGATTTACACGCCCCTTAAGAAATATTAAATAAGAGGGGTATTTGGCCTATTTTACCCTTATTTATGTCTAAGTTATAATCACTTTCCATTAAATATTAATCTATTTATGTGTCACCTCCATTAATGACAAAATTCTACTAAAGATAAAATGGAGAAAAAATAATTAATTATGCCTTGAACTTATAAAACGACAAGTAATTTCAGATAACTATAAATTTTTAATAACGACGACAAATAATTTGAGACGGAGGGAGCAGTAATCACTGATAACTGACATAGTCAAGATTAAAATAGATATAGAATTACTATTAGTTGGTTAGCGTGCACTTTACAACTAAATTAAATAGGTGGATTGTTTTGTTTGTAGAGTGAAAAATGCAGTTTTGGTGACATTAGTTGCAACTTCTTTCATGACAATTCCCTTTTCGTTGGAACCGCATTATCTAAACCTCTTCAAACCAACTCCATTCGTTTGTCTTCGACTTTCAGAGCCATTATTTTAATTTTTTTCGTATTAAGAAATAAGAAGCACTATAGATAATGAAGTATTTATCTACTAGTAATGACTATTGCTGGTTTGAACATGTGCTGCATGACTAGCGTGTAGTTATTTTTCACTTCTGATTATTCTCTATTGATTTATTTGCTCTACCTTAATTAGAGACACACTTCAATTTAAAAAAAAAAAAAAAAGGAAAGAAAACCCTTATTTCACGAAATATCAAAAGGTTTATCATTCAGCATGGAAATAAAGTATATGACGCTTCTGCAAATGTGACTAATGGAACAAAGGGACAAGGAAATATGTCAAAATATATATCATGAGCTTCCGTGAAAGCTGAGATATTTTCAAATGATTGTTTCCAAAACCATAAACTCTTTTCTATAAATGACATTTACCAATTAATTAACAACTTTCTTTTCTTGGAGAAATATTTTACATCTGAAAAACAGAAGATAAGTGAATAATTGTTCAAAGGCTAATCAAATTATATGGGAAATACCTAATAAGCAAAAGAAAAAAAGAAAGGAACCTACCCAATGCAGGGCCCCAAAATAAGTCCAAATTTACCTACTCAATCCTCCCAAAAAAGGTCCAAATTAAATCATCAAGCAAGAGTTTTTTTTTTTTTTTTTTCAAATTGTTTTTATTACATAGGGGGTAGGGAAAGGGGAAATGGGAAAGGGATTACAACGTGGAGATTTGAACCCTCATCAACAAGGTGAAAGTTCAGGTAGCCAACCAACTGAGCTACTAGATCCCTACATGAAGTTTGAACACAAAATCACGATGTTCAAGTTAATCTAACCAATTTTACCATAACTAACTACCACGTACGTATATGCTCTAACCAAACTATATGTACATCCCTCTAAACAATATGCCACATTGTTCTTTATAATTTCTCCACTTGTTTTAGTTTGATATTACCAAATAACGGTGGTTGAGAGGCCAGCGCCAACTGTCTACTTCCCGTTCATTTTTACTTGTTCACTACACTAAAACTAAATTTTTACTTTTACTTGTCCGCTTTAGCTTATCAAGAGAAAGACAAACTTTTTCTTTTCTTGTTGTACGCTTAACATTAATTACTCATTTCCAAGTCATTTTTCAAGTCTATTGAGGTCATACACCAATTAATATGTGTATTATGATAAAATATACTTCATTTATTAATTCTTAAGGGGTGTGGACAGTCAAAAGTGGAGTCCGGAACCAAAATGACCCAAAAAAAAAACCTTTGGAACCAAAATACTCCAATAAAAAAAAAAGGTGACATAAGTACCTTTAGCGTAGTAATTTACTGCGCTAAAGGACTTAATCGTAACTGCGCGGTTAAATCATTTAACGCAGTAAAATACTGCGTTATAGAACCAGTAATTTTTTTTCTATAGCGCAGTATTTTACTGGGTTATAGAAAGAGTAAAAAAAAAAAATTGGCCAACTTTATTTTTTGCAACACTTAGTGTTTTTTTTCATACTTTGACCAACGATTAGTCGTGGGTCAAGACTCTGAAACATCAATATTTTATATAGAACCTGATATTTTTTTCTGCGTACAATAATGTAGGCTCAATACATCAAGGATACGTAAACGTTCGGATCATCATTTTAGGGGTTGAAAAGGTGCCCGAAGTAAGTTTTGTTTTAAAACTTTAGATTTAAGTGTTCTATTTTTATAATGTTATTTTAGTTAACTTTATATGTCGAGAAAATTAGTCAGTTCTATTTTGAAAAATTGAAACCACAAAAGTGAAATTGACATTCACAGCTATATTGCCCCAGAATTTTTACGTTGAAACCTATTGCGTATCATCATATTATAAGTAAAAAAAAACTAAAAACTTCAAGCCAATTTGGGGGAAAATTGAAATTGAATAGGATAACAAGTGTTTTTTTTTAAATCGGCTCGGCCAAACCAACTTGCGGCAGGTTGTCCACGTAGATCTCGAAAAAACACGCAAGATAAAAAAAAAAAATCACGTAAAACGGACATCCCAGCGCAAAGTTATGACCATCTAAAGTTTGACCACTTTACAACTAGTTTTTCTCCCTATATTTTTTAGAATTAGATTTATATTCAAAATAAAGTTATGTCTTGATTAAAAAATAACATGCTTAAATCAAAACCTTAAAAAATAAAACACTTAAACCTAAAGTTTCCAAACAAAACTTACTTCGGGTACCTTTTCAACCCCTAAAACGACGATCCGAACGTTTACGTATCCTTGATGTATTGAGCCTACATTATAGTACGCAGAAAAAAATATCAGGTTCTATATAAAATATTGACGTTTCGGAGTCTTGACACACGACTAATTGTTGGTCAAAGTATGAAAAAAACACTAAGTGTTCCAAAGAAAAGATTTATTAAAATAAGATGTTGCGATCTTTTTATGGAAAAAAACATTAAGTGTTCCTTAAGTGTGTTATTTTTTAATGCGTAACTTTATTTCGAATATGTTGCAAAAAAAAAAAAAATCGCGCGTAAATCGGACGTCCGAGCGCAAAAAATCGCGTATATTCGAAATAAAGTTACGCTTTAAAAAATAATACACTTAAATCTAAACCCTAAAAATAAAAAACTTTAAGCTAATGACAACAAGTCTTTAAACAAAAATGGACGTGTATGTATATAGAACACTTAAACCTAAAGTTTTCAAACAAAACTTACTTCGGGCACCTTTTCAACCCCTAAACTAACGATCCTACGTATCCTTGATGTATTGAGCCTACATTATTGTACGCAGAAAAAAAAAATCAGGTTCTATATAAAATATTGACGTTTCGGAGTCTTGACACATAACTAATCGTTGGTCAAAGTATGAAAAAAACACTAAGTGTTGCAAAAAATAAAGTTGGCCAATTTTTTTTTTTTTTACTGTTTCTATATCGCAGTAAAATACTGCGCTATAGAAAAAGAATTTTTTTTTTTTTTTTTTTACGGTTTTATAACGCGGCTTTTTGCGCGTTAAAGGACTTAACTTTCGGCCGTTACGGTTAAGTCCTTTAGCGCAAGAATTACTTTTAAAGGTACTTATGTCACCTTTTTTTTTTTTTGTTGGGGTATTTTGGTTCAAAAATTTTTTTTTGGGGTCATTTTGGTTCCGGACTCGTCAAAAGTGTACAAATAAAAGTGAACGGAGGGAGTATTAAGGGTTAAAACTTGGCACTTGGAAATACTCCCACTCAAGGATTAAAACTTGGGCGCCTGAAATTATTCGAGGACTGACAGATGGACTAGTTAAGTTAAACCTCACGTGTGACTTTAGCTTTCAGACAAATCTCACTTTAATCTTGTGGTGGGTACTGCTGAGTACAGCAGATTCGATGTAATAATTATAAGTAGTAAAATGAAATGCAGCTGAGCTGTCCCACTACACAAACAGCTTCTTGCTTCTCCCTGACTAATAGTAATACGTAACGCTCATCGCAGCACCAGCAGTATGCCCAATAACTACAGTAAGCACACTTGGCATGAAGTTGAATATACATATTTCCTTTCTCCATTTGGGACACTTTTGTAAAACGTGAACAGCACAGGTAACTTGTCATCATTCTCATCTACGAATTATTTAACACCTTTTCAATATTTGAGGTTGGTAAATTGTAAGTGTCAAGCGCATCAAATGATAGGTTTTATCTGAAGGTAGGGTGGTAAAATTAGACGACGAAAATATAATCTTTCCACATTTAAGTTTGGATTGGTGAATAACACACCTATTTACTTACTAAGTTTATTTGACCCCTCAAAATTCATCCCAACCTGTCCCATTTGACACCCATCCCATTGGAGCTCCAGGTGCGGTTATTTACTACTCCCTCCGTCTCAATTTATGTGACACTTTTAGTTTTTTTAGAGTTAATTTGACTAAACTTTGAAGCTAAATTGGATCAGATTAACTCAATATTTTAAAATTAAAAGTTATATAATCGAAAACTACATGAAAAATACTACTTATAAGCTGCAACTTTTCCATCTCATTTTGGTAAAAAAAATACATCTTAAAATGTTGCACAAAAATTTATTTATGCGGTTTAAATTTCGAGTTCTTAGAAACGTCTTTATAAATTGAAGAAAGAAAGAGTACTATTTCTTTGGTTGTCACTTTAGTTTAAAGGGTCGGGTGATGTACAGTGAATAAAAATTAAAATAACGGCCAGACCAAGAAAAAAAGGAGGTTAATTAAATAATTGTGTTGTTCCTTAGAGCCAATAGGAGAACAATTCTTTCAAACTTGAAAAGTGGTCACTAGAAATTAATCATGTCCAGGTACCATTTTGTTGCATCTTTCGCTGTCTCTGTCTACCTTTTATCTTAGTTTTTATATCCTTTTTTAATCTCTTCTTCTTTTCCATGTCTAAATTCCTAAAACCACTAAACTTTAAAGTTTATTTCAATCTATTTATCAGTAGTAGTCAGTGTTCTTTAATTTACCCTCATTTTTAACTGATTGCAAAGATTTCAACATTATCTCATTGATATTCTAGGCCTAATTATTATGCTATGAAGCCCAAGCTAGTTGCTCAGCTAATACGATCTCAAGATTGGCCTTCAACCAAGCCGTACTACTCAAGCTAATTTTGTGTCAGTGGTGTTAAGTGGTTACACGTTGTCCTCTTACAAGCTCACTAACAAATGCTACTTAAAAGTTTAAAGATCAAAGTTTAAATTTCGTAAGAGATAATAGAAAAATCTAATGAATATCATGTAGGATTCAATTGGTTAATAGAGCTGTACACTGTTGTATAGTACAAAATTTACAGCAAGATTCATTGTTCCATGAGCTACCTTGCCTTCTTCACCTCTCTTCGAGTTGTTCACTGCTTCTTCTAACTGTGATCCATCTCTCATCATCATCCCATTTCAAATTAAATTCTCCTGAATTCAAACCCAATTCTCTTACTCTGTGAAAAGGTGAGTCCATTGAGCATACTGCTTGTATTGAAAAATCCACAGTTTCTGATTCTTCTACTGAATTCCAAATGTCTTGATCAAGAATGCTTGTTGGTGAGCTTGTTACAAAATCTTGATTTGCGATACAATTCAAACTGGATTCTTCAAGAAATGGATGTTTGAGGAGTTCTTTAGCCGTCCATCTTTCTTTTGAATCTCTTCTCAAGCACTTGCTCAAGAAATCCCTTGCTTGTAAAGACAACAACTTTGGAATTTCAGGGGATTGCCCTGAAAATGCAATTCTGTAAAGCAATGAAGCTGCGTTTGTCACATTAGTCCATGGTGATCCACCAGTTGCCATTTCAATAATAGTACATCCCAATGCCCAAATATCTGCTGGACACCTTTGTTCTTCCCCACGCGCCACCTCTGGTGCCATAAACATCGGTGTTCCACCAATTGGCTCTGCACCACTGTCCCTCTCTACCGGATCAATCCACCTGGCACAACCAAAGTCAGCAATTTTGGCACCGGTTTTACCTAACAAAATGTTCTGTCCCTTTATATCACAGTGTACTATGCCTCTTGTATGTAGGTATTCTAATCCTTGCAGAATTTGCTTCGTGTAATACCCGATCAACGGCTCCTTGATCCGACCATCCTTTCTCTGGATTTCATCGGAAAGAGTACCATCCAACATGTACTCCATCATAAGATTAAACATTAGTTTGTCGCTCTCTTTTGTAACATCGTACCCCTTGTAACTAACTATGTAAGGTGAGCTCAATTTGGACAGAATTTTCTGCTCCTTTTGCAACAACTGTGACTTCGATAGCTCCATGGACTTGACAGCGAAAACCTCATCGGACCAACGTGATTTGGCAACAGAGACGGAGGCGGAGGAGCCGTGGCCTATGGTATGGCCTCTGGTCCAATCCATTGATAAGAATAATTATTGGTAAGAAGTGTAAGAATTATCGAAAGTGGTATATTTTTGGTTTGTCTGAAGCTGCAACAGAGGACTCTATATATATATATATATATATATACACACACACTTCATAATAGGGTGAATGTCCAAAACTCCAAATTAGTTGGGTAGAGCTTAGGTGGCCTCTCTAATTTTTTCTTACTCCATAAAGTTTGAAGAATGATTTAACGGGATTTACAACGTGGCAAAATGGATGTGGCCATACGGCAGATTGAGTAGGCTGGAGGACTACCATTACTTGGTGAATTGGTTTGTCGCCACGTGGAAATAGTAAGGAAGTTTATATCAATTTGATGTGCTCAATTTGTTAATTTATATTTGATTATAATAAGTTGGATGGGGGTAGATTGAGTAGTTTCGTATGGGTTTATAACCGCTTTTGAACATTAACCGTAGGGGTTAGGGAAGAGTCCGGAGCCAAAATGGCTTCTTTTTACAGCCATTACACCAAAATGGCATGCCTTTTTTTTTTTAAACCCAAATGGGTATTTCGTGCAATGTTGCACGAAATGCAACAAATTTTGTTTTTTTTTTTTTAATTTCGTTTTTTATATTAAAAACGAAATTAAAAAAAAAAATAAAAATTTGTTGCATTTCGTGCAACATTAACTGTCTTCTTTAGCAATGCCATAAACAGCTGAAAGAACAGAAATACAACTATCCTTGTGGTGAAAGCACGTTTCATTTCAAAGTTATGCCGACCGGCATAACTAAACATAACTAAAAGTACGCCTCCGGCAGACTTTTAGTTAAGCACAACTAAAAGTCTGCTGGATCCGATAACTAAATATAACTAAAAGTCTGCCCTCCAAAGATATTCAAATTGCATTTCTAAGAAAGTATGCCTCGGATCGAGCTTGCATTTTAATCTTCTTATGCGATATTGTTCCAACTCACATGCTTAATCTCGGTTTACAAATTAACAACAATTAACATAAGTATGAATTCGGCTTGAGACAAGCAACCCAAGCGATATGTCCAACTTAACGAATATAGAGTACTAGATTTTTTCGAATCGAGCTATTAAATTTAAAGTAACCATAAAACTTTGCGTCCATGACGGTGAGTTTGTGGTAATTAAGTTATATCCCAAAGAAATTAACAAATCAATATTACTGCAGATTCGTGTGGATCCTCGTATATATACTTCAAAACCTAACAATAAATTGTTCGAATTAAGCGAATAGTAGTTAGTATCTCACGTTAATGACAATGGGTTCGTGCCTCTGTGGTGTTTAACAATTAACATACTTTGCTATACAATGCAACCCATAATTAGTTTGGAATGACAAATACATATATATGCTTCAAGAGCAAAGTCCGCCCATAAGGCATAAGTATGCCCCCATCGGCATAAGTTTGATAATTCGTTAACAAATTTATGCCGATGGGGCAAACTTTTAATGGGCAAACTTGTATGCTGGACCCGGCATAACTTTGTGAAGGAATTATCAAAGTTATGTCGGACCCGGCATAACTAAACATAACTAAAAGTCTGCCCCCTCCGGCAGACTTTTAGTTAAACACAACTAAAAGTCTGTCGGATCCGGCATAACTAAATATAACTAAAAGTCTGCCCTCCAAAGATATTCGCTTGCATTTCTAAGAAAGTATGCCTCGGATCGAGCTTGCATTTTAATCTTCTTATGCGATATTGTTCCAACTCACATGCTTAATCTCGGTTTACAAATTAACAACAATTAACATAAGTATGAATTCGGCTTGAGACAAGCAACCCAAGCGATATGTCCAACTTAACGGAATATAGAGTACTAGATTTTTCGAATCGAGCTATTAAATTTAAAGTAACCATAAAACTTTGCGTCCATGACGGTGAGTTTGTGGTAATTAAGTTATATCCCAAAGAAATTAACAAATCAATATTCTGCATTCGTGTGGATCTTCGTATATATACTTCAAAACCTAACAATAAATTGTTCGAATTAAGCGAATAGTAGTTAGTATCTCACGTTAATGACAATGGGTTCGTGCCTCTGTGGTGTTTAACAATTAACATACTGCTATACAATGCAACCCATAATTAGTTTGGAATGACAAATACATATATATGCTTCAAGGCAAAGTCCGCCCATAAGGCATAAGTATGCCCCCATCGGCATAAGTTTGATAATTCGTTAACAAATTTATGCCGATGGGGGCATACTTTTAATGGGCAAACTTGTATCTTGGACCGGATAACTTTGTGAAGGAATTATCAAAGTTATCTTAGGGACCGATACTTATCTTAATCTCGCATACTTATGCCAAGTCCGCCCACAAGGCATAAGTATGCTGTCCGGCATAACTTTGGTAATTCCTTAACAAAAGTATGCGGGTCCCAAAGCATAGCGAAATTTAAACTCGCCTTGCGAATTTTTTTTAAAATTTTGACTGCACGTGGGTTCGAACCTGGAACCTATGGGTGTTAGCCGAAGGGCAAAATTTAAAGATTTCAAACAAGTCTAGTATTATAAATCATTGGTTCAAAGATTAATGGAAAGGAAGAAAATTGATGGCAAAGAGAAGAAATTTAATGGAGGAATTCTTGAAATTTCTAATATATGGTGGAGGAGAAGGGGTTGTGGTGTATAAATAGGAAGAGAATAGAGAGAGAGACGTTGGGGAAGGAAAATATTAAAGGAAAATGGTTATTTTAAGTTTTTAACGGTTAAAAACTTAAAATAACTTAAAATAACCATTTTCCTTTAATATTTTCCTTCCCCAACGGTTAAAAACAAAATTTGTTGCATTTCGTGCAATGTTGCACGAAATGCAACAATTTTTTTTTTTTTTTTTAATTTCGTTTTTAATATACCCATTTGGGTTTAAAAAAAAAAAGGCATGCCATTTTGGTGTAATGGCTGTAAAAAGAAGCCATTTTGGCTCCGGACTCGAATTTGTTACATGCTTATCCACAAAATTTACATAAAATTTAAATTCAAGAACTGGACAAGCATGAAGTCAATCGAAAAAAAATTGGCAAATTATAATTTGGGAAGTCTTTAAAGACCTTAGGAAAAAACCAAGAACTAGAAGATTAACTAGATATGCTTCAAGGATTACAATCAAAGACATCTTTTTTAAGCTTGAGAATATATAATCTTTCTAAATAGAGAGAGATAAATAAAAAAGGGGGTAAATGGTCAATTCAATGAAATGAAGACAAGAAAGGCAATTGAGGTAGCGTAAGGGTAAATACTTATCCGTGTCGAGTAATTACACAAAATTAATTCAATATATCATAATTTAGTGATTTATATAAAGTGAAGATATTCATTTATTAACCATTGTTAAATGACAAAGGTATATATGCAAATACATGTCGTACATTGATTGGTTTGATATAAATATCCGCTATGATGAAGATTTCACCGAAGGAGAATTAAGTGTTGGTAAATGGTAATGACATGATAATTGCTGTTAACGAGAATACGCTATTACAAAAGGCAAGATAACCCCCTTCTAGAACTAACATGAGAAATTTTTTTCGTCAAGCTAAAGGAAGAATCATACTATAGGATACGTTGAGAGGTTTTAAACCATTCCAATACAGTGACTAAAAGAATAAAAGTTGGCTTTTTAGTAGTGGTTCGTAGCTTCTAAATCAAGCGTATGAAAGTCTTTGAATGTGGCAAAGTGTGTGTTTTGCGAAAGTGCACCAAGCATACCTTCAATTTTCCACAAGTTACCTTTAGGGCCGATTTCTTAACTATTACTGGTGACGTATTTAAAATGTGTCTTGAATAACTTCCTTTTCTTTTCAAATGTTTATTCTTTTAGTTTTTTGTTTGCTTCTATGAGACACATAGCATCAGTATATTATAAAATGTTCCACGAAAATGTCACGTTCATATGGTGTGCGTGTATTATAAAAGATACGGACAATTTCAAAGTATAAATTTATTGTAACCTGTTTACTTGAATACTCTACGAAATGTCATATGCATATGGTGTGCATATTATAGAAGGTTCACACAGTATCATTACCAACTAGTATCATTTGGTCCGTGCTAAGCCCCGACCCAAACCAACGTGAAAAATTAAATTTTTTTTTTTTTTTATTCAAAAAATCTGCTCTTACTTCGTTGTTTAAGCTCTTCTAATTTCTATTTTATTTGAGATTATAATCTCCAATGATTCAAACTGAGTTTTATCATATGTAAGATTAATTTCATGTGTTTCTCTGAATTGAATCCGTATTGGCTAACTTATTTTTAGGAAAAGATATGCTGTATTTAACTAATGTCAAAAATATATAATGCTACAATATTGAAATCAAAAAAGTTAACTTATAAATAAATATAAATAATTAAAAGCCATGGTATTGCAAGATACTCTTGTAGATGTTCTTTCAAATTAAATCACATAAAAAAATACTAAAAAGTCAATGATTTTAAATTGTTCTTATTTTAAGCTTTCTTTTTCCTTCCAAAAGAGGCATGTTAATAAATAACATTTCCCCCCTTTTTCTAAATCTTGAACCTTCTTATGGAATTTAGTTGTAATAATTATTTTATCCTAAATTGTATAAAATATTTATTATGCCATATTTTGCAAAAAAAAGTGTTTTTTTTCTTGCAATTGTTTAGTATTATTATTCTTTAGAAATCAATTGTATTTTCCTTAACTTTGTTTTCAAACATTTTTTAGAATATATATAAAAATAATTTTTAATAATTCATCTTTTAATATAATAAAATATTTAGTAAGTTTTATGTTAAAATTGTGCGCAAGAAAAATTAGGTTAATTAACTACCATATTTTGGAGTTCATTTTTTATTGAGACAGAAGGACTATAATTTACATATTTGATACCTTTTTAAAGTATTTAACAATGATATAAACTATTTTTTTTTATTCTTTTAATCTAGAATTTAATCCTACCTTGAGTGAAATCTGTAGTAATTACTTTTGACAACATATACGACATATAATTATAGGAGAAAATAGTTAAAAAGAAATAAACTTTACGTTTAGTCGGAGGAATAAAAATTTAATATAGTAAATGATAAATGGTAAATACCATCAATATATAATAAATAATATTATAAGAACAATGTTTTAATTCAAATATGTATGATTGTTTGTGGGGTCTACTATCATCTTTTTCATGAAATCATTATTTTTAGTGGTATGTAAAAAGTCCTTAAAGTTCTTAAAATTTACCAAAATGTTTGAGGAGTTACAAGGCATACAAACTTTCATTAGGGGTAAAACTGACAAGAAAAAATCATGTGAGGATTACAAAAAATGGATATCCTCCTTTATATATAGTAGTACTAGTCCCTGAAAGCCTGTGTTGAGCCTGGGCCCAAGATCAAGGTAAAGAGTACTCATAATTAGAAAAAAATAATTTGGGTTGCGTTCTTTTCTAGCACAACTCATTTAATATGGTTGCTTCTTAATTATGTATCGTTAACTATGTAAGTTGGCCACATAATTCGATAATTACTAAAAGAATTGTTTATGAGGAAGCAAGTATTGCAGGAAATAAGTATTAAGAAGGCACATCTAATTTGATGTTTTGTAAACTAACATAATTTGAAGTATGAAAAACAATTTCAAACTAACTATAATTGTAAACTGAAAAGATATTTTAGCATTTTATGAATTTTGTTAACATATAATTTTAGTTTAAGATAAAAATAGATTGTTCCGATATATATATTGATTAACACTCGTAATTTCATCATCATGTGCTGGTAAAATATGACGATTAAAGCCTAGGTCTAAATACATCTATAGACACTATATTTACTCTTTCATTGAGAGATTTAGTGAACTTAACTATAAATAAAAATAAATAAAATTTCAAAATATTATACTCTTAACTAATTTTAATAGATGCTAATTCTAATCAAATCATAAAAAGTTATATTAAAAATATCAAAAATTAGATGTTAAACTTTCTTTTCCTTTCAAAAAATGCATGCGAGGAAATGTATTTCTTTTTCGTTTTTCTTAGTCTTAGTGGAATTTTATTTTGTATAATTTACATCATAATAACCGTATAACTAAGCTATCAATCTCAAATGAGTTAGGATCGATTAAATTAAAATTATTTAATCATGTCTTAATGCGACGACATATCTAATAATTTGTTCCTTCCGTTTCTATTATTTTGAGGATCGATCCTGAAGCTCATTCTCTATTATACAAAATTGTGTTAAAATATCATACCTAAATTTATTTTTTCAAAATACAAATTAAAGATCATTAATAAACAAGAGCATGAGAAATTTAACAGTAATTTTAAATTTACCAAGTGAAAATATCATCTACAGAATACTTTTTCAACAGTAAATGAGTTCTTTAAAATTATTGTATTTTCTTATCTTTGTCACAAATGTTTCTATTAGATATGATGTCATCATTTTGGACAACCTTGGAAGCATTTTAAAGGATCTCAATTTTGTATTACCCAATGTGGCAATTAAAGTAATAAAGAAATAAAGTAGGGGTAATATTATGGGATAGAAAAAATACATATCCACTTGAAAAAAGTTAATTTGAGGGACTATATATTATCAAAATAGATTTGGAAGTGTCTTGATTTGTTGAAAAATACTTTGGCATATGATGCAATAAATATCAAATACAAGGGCAAAATTGAAAGTGCAAACCATTTGGTTAGCAAGATCCCCGACAATAAAAGTTGAGAAGTAACTAAGGACGACAAAACTCATTACATTCTCGCTAATTATATATAGTAATGTATATTATATCTTCATCCGGATTTAACATGTAGGATTTTTACATAGTTAGCAAGTAAATAAAAAGATTGTCCAATTGCACAATAGGAGTCCGGAGACTATTGTAATTTAAACTCGTGACCTTATAATTTGAATAACGATCTCATAGGACTGTAATATTATCTATTTAAGTTCTACTCCAACTTTAGTGATTGTGCTTCCGAGGGTTATATTAACAAACCCGGCATTAACTAAAATATTATAACTTTGATAAAGAAATTTTACCAAGTAAAGTTGTGTTGCAAAGCGTAACAAACCCGTTCCCTATGGTGGTTTGACTTTAAGGAAAAGTTAAATTTTAAAAATGGGATAAAGGGTGTGAAAGAAGTTGCAACAAATTTCACCAAAGGAATTTGACATGTAGTGACAAAATAGGTGGGGTTTAGTTGCAAAGTACATTTTTTTCCGCGGATTGTCCATCTTTTGGGTGATCTTTAATTTTTATCCTTCGCTTAAAAAGGTGGCTAAAAATATCTTGAGATTACGGTTCGCACCCCCTCGGTTAAAAAAAAAAAATGCAAGGCAAAACTTTTGTAAAAAGTCTGTCTTATGCGGCAGACTCTGCTTTAAGACATAAATAAAAGTCTGCTTGCCTTACAAGGCAAAGTCTGCCGTTTCCGGCATAGGTTTTATGTAACTTCGCCCGAATAGACATAGGTTTATAGAAACCTATGCCTTGCGAAATTATTATTATTTTTGACTTTGCTGGATTTCGAACTCAGAACCTTAAGGTATTTTCGGCCACCTTTTTAAGCGAAGAGCAAAAATTAAAGACCAACGAATTGAGGGACAAAAATTAAAGACCAGTCCGTATGAAGGGAAATCGTGCAATTTTTTTGCGCAGATTATCCTTTCTATTGGGTTGGTCTTTAATTTTTGCCCTCATATTGCTGGTCTTTCATTTTTTCCTTCGTTTAAAAAGGTGGCCAAAAATATCTCGATGCTCTGGGTTCGAACCCCAACTCAGTCCAAAAAAAAAAAATTGCAATGCAAGGCTTTGCAAAAAGTCTGCCTTATGCGGCAGACTGTGAGTAGGACAGGCTTTTTGCCTTATAAGGCAAAACTAAAGGCAGACTTTTAGTTATGCCTTAAGCAAAGTGTGTTGCATAAGACAGACTTTTTGCAAAGTCTCGCCTTGCAATTTTTTTTTTTAATTTTTATGATTAAACCGGGGTTCGAATCTAGAATCTCGGAGTATTTTAGGCAAAGGATAAAAATTCAAGACCAACAATTTGAGGGACAAAAATTAAAGACCGCCCCCAACGAGGGACTATCGTGAAAATTGCCCTGTAAAGTAAAAAAGCCAAAATCAGAAGATTGCCTCGTCCCTTGGGCCTCATGCAGTATGATGCAGGACCAATTTTGAATAAATCTACTATATCGAAACATGAGTTTCTATACAGTTTGGTCATCAGTCACTCATTTTAAAAAATAAAAATAAAAATAAAGGTGGGCCGTACTCTTCTATAATAGTAGAGAAGGAAAAAAAAAATTAAAAAAACTTAAGATGGGGCTCAATCTTCTATAATAGTAGAAATGAAAAAGAAAATCAAATTTAAGGTGAGACCCACTCTTCTATAATAATAGAGATTAAAAAAATTAAGGTGAGGTCTGTGTAAAGAATTAGGAGACAATTGCAAAAAAAAAAAAAAAAAAGGAGGTGGGGTCCACATGAAGAAGTAGGAGACAATTGCAACAACAAAAAAGGATATTTAAATAAGGGAAAAGGGTAAAAAAATACCCCTTTACTTTGGAAAAAGGGCTAAAAATATCCTCCGAACTTATTTTGGGTCAAAAATACCCTTCTCATCCTTAAAGTTTTCAAATATACCCCTGTCTTGATGGAAATTATCCCCCAAAATAATCCGAAATTATTTTTTAAACCCGCTCCATCATTTAAACCCAACCCAACTAAATAATAACCCACAAGATCCTCATATTCCCCCAATTCCTCAAACTTCAAACCTACGTATTGGGGGAATAAGAGATCTTATGGGTAATTATTTAGTTGGGTCGGGTTTAAATGATGGAGGGTTTAAAAATGATTTCGGGTTATTTTGGGGGATAATTTCCAAGACAGGGGTATATTTAAAAACTTTAAGGATGAGAGGGGTATTTTTGACCCAAAATAAGTTCGGAGGATATTTTTAGCCCTTTTTCCAAAGTAGAGGGGTATTTTTGACCCTTTTCCCTTTAAATTTTGATAATAAGTTCAGAATTTGGTAAAGGTACGCTTAGAGAAAATATAAAGAAGAGAAGCTCGGGAAAAAAGAAATAGCGATTTAAATTGAACACAAAAACTGCTAAAGAAGTCATAAAACCAAAAGATTTAAAACTTATACCAAAAGGTATAAGTTTAGACAAATACGTCTCACACCAATAATGAGGAATAACATCAAAAAGACGAAATATAAGCGGTATAAAAAAATTTAAAAAATTTAAGGTGGGGCCCAATCTTCTATAATAGTAGAGATTAAAAAAAATTAAGGTGGGGTTCGCGTAAAGAATTAGGAGACAATTGCAAAAAAAAAAAGGATATTAAAATAATGATAATAAGTTCAGAAATTGGTAAAGGTACGCTTAGAGAAAATGTAAAGAAGAGAATTTCGGGAAAAAAGAAATAACGATTTAAATTGAACACAAAAACTGCTAAAGAAGTCAAACTAAAAGATTTAAAATTTATACCTTTAGGTATAAGTTTAGACACATACGTCTCACACCAATAATGAGGAATAACATTAAAAAGACGAAATATAAACGGTCTTTATTTTTACTATATTAGAAGCATGAGTTGGGGTTGGTTCTGTCGTCCACCTCCAACTCATGTAAAAAAAAAAAAAAAGTGTGGACCCCACCACCTCCAAACTCATGTCAAAAAAAAAAAAAAAAAAAAAAAAAGTGAACCCCATATTAAAAAAATCAAGCAATATCAAAAAAAAATAAAAAATGTGCACCCCATATTAAAAAATCAAACAATATTCATGTAATTCCCAAAGTATCCCCATTAAGTCAATAATGGTGGATTCATTGCCACATGCGTATCAACCCATTGGTGGGAGCAAATGAAATTATTGTACAAAGAAAAAACGTGGACCCCATATTATTGCTTTTCTTCAAAAGGTTAAGTAGCTAAACCATATAATTTCTTTTCTTTTCTTATATTAGCCTGTGATCTACTCTAGATATTTAACTGTTGCATTTGCTATTCCGCCATGCCATTTATTTGTTATGTTTACTAAAATAAATATACTTAAAATATTTATATTTTAAAATAAGGTAGAATTTAATTATTTTTTCATTTTTATTCTTACTCTAATAAATGTGAAAAGAGATTAATGTCGTAAAAGAAAAAATATTAAATGGAGATCAAATAATAAATAAGGTAAATTAGTCAAATTATAATTCTAATTGACGTTTCCTTAAAAAAAACGTGCAAAAGATAACATGACAAGTAAAATGAGCTAAACCAAGAATATTCACCAAAAATTAAAAAATACTAGTTCTTCATTTAAATAGAAAATCAAATTTCTACTTTATTTCGTTTTAAACATGTAAAATTAATTTAATAATTTGAATTAGAATTATCCAAATCAAAATTTGATAAAAAATAATAAGTATTGAAACTATATACATTAACAATAAAATATTTTACACCTTTAAATTAATCAAATTAAAATTCAAAGTATCAACTGATGTTTAAATATTGCTATTGTTTTGTCTCAAAGAGAGGAAAATAGTTTCCTTTTAAACAAGTCTTCTCTTTTAAAAAGTATTAATAAATTAACACGGAGCACAAATTATAATGTTATATTAATCGTATTTTGAACATAGTCTATATATATATATATATGCATAAAAACAGTGCAAACTTATATATGTTTATTAGCAATATAAAATATATATATTATCATTACCCAAACACAACTACATACACATAGATACCCTATAATTCAAAGTATTAGGCCTGTGCGCAGCACGGGCATATGCCATCTAATAGCATTTAAATCTACCAAGCAGATATTAGAATATATATTAATTCAACTACCATTAATTATTAAATGAATGGTTCTCCATTGTCATGCCATGCTCTCCCATGTATGTAGGCGTGGCTTGTGAGTTTGCTGATGATTATGAGTGGTTGTTTAAGCTCAAGTCACGTGGATCCCTCCTTTTCTTTTGAATGCAAATTTAACCACTTTAATTTGAATGGTTTGATCTCCTTAATCTTTTTCTTGATGTGGAAAGTTGGGTCAGGGCAAAATCATTGGTGAGCGACAAGTGTTTAATATATTACGTAATTAACAGTCCATTTTTGGGACGAAGGTGAATCCTCTAGCATTAGATTTTCGATGATATCAATATCCAGCATATAGGCTTGTGACACAATCTTTAAAATTAAAGTTAGAAAAAACTTCGCCTGACTCTTGCAGGAAAGAAAAGATCACAAAACTAAAAAGAGAGAACCTTTTGACAGTTGATTTTTCTGAAAAAACCTACAATATCCCTCATTTTCCCCTGGATTTTCGAGTTTTTTTTGCGAAAACCTATTGTCTAGTATCAATAATTGGCACTGTTATACTCCATTAAAAAAAACAAATATTGTTTTAACTCTTTTCACATTCATTAAGAAAAATAAGAAGAAATAATTCTTTAATATAAGAGTATGTTGGAAACAATTATTAATTATTGTCTTGAATTCCTGAAGCGATAATTATTTTAGAACAATTTTTTAATGCTAAAACTATACTTATTTTGGGAGGGAGGGGATACTATTAAAGTACCAAAGTGATGGTATAACTTATGCCCAATCACAAGATGTTATTAATTTTAAAGTTAGATATGATTCAACTTTCAATATTTATGTACGTATAAGTAGTGTAAGGGCATTTGGAAACCGTAGGTCCCTAAAGCCAAGTTCACAACACTTGGTAGTAAGCATGTCTAAACATTGGTAGATGGGAAATGGGAACAAGATAATTGAGATGAGCTGGTTAGCCTGCCAATTGACTACAGGTGGATGTTTTGTTTCTTTCACGTTGCCCTTTAATATGTTGTAATTGTACTTGTAGGAGATGGCATAATCTTTTTCTTGAATTTCTTTTTTATGAGATAAAAAAAGATTCACATTCTTATGCCTTGTAAGGATTTGTTGGAGCCAGCTGGCCTTTTCTCCCTTCCATTAATATGAAAATTGTTTGCGTTTGGGTCATTAAATATGGTGGCTTTGGGAGAGACACGGGACAGCTAAACACTTCTTATTACTTGTTGGATCATTTACACTCATGTATAGTGGGAGTCGGACCTCATTTGCTGTTACTGGACAAACTTACAATGTATGTAATGCTCTAATAAAAAAACTTGTTAGTGGATGATAGGTTGCCCCGTTTACTCTTACTAACTAGATAGATTACACTAGTTGTTATCTTAATAAAATATTCTTTTTGTCCCAAATTAACAATCACTTTAATTAAAAAAAGTTGTCCCAATTTAACAATCGCTTTAACACATTCTAAACCAAGTAACCTATAGAAATTAATAATTCCTCCATTTATTAACTCAGTCCATTTTCAATCCTCCAAATTCAACCTGATCCGACTATTCTATTTCACACCCCTAGCCCCTATCCAATTGGAGCTCTAGGGTCAGGTATTTACTATCCTTATGTTGTCACTTGAGTTTAAAGGGTTGGTGATATAGACTGATTAATTAAAAAGGCGGCCGGACCAGGAAAAGAAAGGAGGCTAATAAAATGATTGTGTTGTTCCTCTTGAAGATAGGCATATGAACTTTTAAAACAGTATACTTAAGTTTAGGGTGGTGTTCGGAATTCTCTCTGTTTTATTTTAAGGGTAATTTAGAGCCAATAGGAGAACAATTTCTTATAAACTTGAAAAGTGTAATCTATAAAGGGGTAGGGTCTAATTCATTCTTATTAAAAAGGACCAATAAATGGTCACTAGAAATCATGTCCACCTACCATTTTGTTGCATCTTTCTGTGTCCTTTTTATCTTAGGTTTTACTGCTCTCTTTTTCTTTTCCATGTCTAAATTAACTAAACGACTAAATTTCAAAGTTCACTTCAATCTTTTACCTGTGGTGGCCTGGTCACTATGAAGCCCACACATTTTACTATGAAGCCCAGAATACCGTTGCTCAGTTAATAAGGTCTCAAGTGTGGCCTTCGACTTGGCGGGACTAATCCTTATGCTAATTTTGTGTCATGTGGTGTTAGGTGTTAACACGTTCTCCTCTTACAAACTTTAGCTAACTGACAAATGGTACTTAAAAGTTTGAAGACAAAAAGTTTCTCGACAGGTCGAAAGAGAAAATAGAAAAATTTAATTGGTTAATGGATCTGTACACTGTTGTATAGTACAAAATTTACAGCAAGAGTCATTGTTCCGTAACTTAATCATTTCTTCTTCTAACTGTTATCCATCTCTGTTCATCATCCCATCTCCAATTCAATTCTCCTGAATTCAAACCCAATTCTCTTACCCTTTGCAGAGGAGATTCTATCGAGCTAACTCTTTGTATTGAACAATCCATGGTTTCTGATTCCTCGACTGAGCTCCAAATATCTTGATCAAGAATACTTGTCGGGGAGCTTGTCACAAAATCTTGATTTGCCATAGTATTCAAATTGGATTCCTCAAGAAATGGATGTTTGAAGAGCTCTTTCACCGTCCATCTTTCTCTTGAATCTCTTCTCAAGCATTTGCTTAAGAAATCTTTTGCTTGTAAAGACAGTAACTTTGGAATTTCAGGGGATTGCCCTGAAAATGCAATTCTGTGAAGCAATGAAGCTGGGTTGGTCACATTAGTCCATGGTGATCCACCAGCGGCCATTTCAATAATAGTACATCCCAATGCCCAAATATCAGCAGGACACCCTTGTTCTTCCCCACGCGCCACCTCTGGTGCCATGTACATCGGCGTTCCACCAATTGGCTCTGCGCCACCGTCCCTCTCAGCCGGATCAATCCACTTAGCACAACCAAAGTCGGCAATTTTGGCACCGGTTTTACCTAACAAAATGTTCTGTCCCTTAATGTCACAGTGTGCTATGCCCTTTGAATGTATATATTCTAGTCCTTGTAGAATTTGCTTCGTGTAATACCCAATCAACTGCTCGTTGATCCGACCACCCTGTTTCTGAATTTCATCTGTAAGTGTGCCGTCACACATGTACTCCATCATAAGGTTAAACATGAATTTGTCGTTCTCTTTTGTAACATCGTACCCCTTGTAGGTAACTATACAGGGGGACCATAATTGGGACAGAATTTTCTGCTCCTTTTGTAAGAATTGCGACTGAGATAGCTCTACTGACTTCACAGCGAAAACATCATCGGACCAACGTGACTTGGCAACGGATACCGTGGCGGAGGAGCCGTGGCCTACAGTATGGCCTCTGGTCCAATCCATTTTATAGAAGAAAGAAGATTTATTAGAAGTTTAAGATTTTTTTGAAAGCGTCGTGTTTTTTTGGTTATTAGAAGCTGCAACAGAGGTATATATATAATAATAAGGTGAATGTCAAAAACTCCAAATTAGTTGGGTAGAGCTTAGGTGGACTCTCTTTTTCCCTTACTACAGAGTTTGAATAATGATTTAACGGAAATTACAACGTGGCGAAATGGATGTTACCATACGGAAGCTTGAGTAGGCTGGAGGACTACAATTACTTGGCCACTTGGTTTGCTGCCATGTGGCAAAATATGGAAGTTGAAAGAAGTGCATATCAATTTGAATTTTTGATGTGTTTAATTTTTCAATTTATAATGATTGAAATAAGTTGGATGGGGTTAGATTGGGTTGTGGCCACGTGGAAAAATACGGCAGTAAAGAAGTGCATATCTATTTGATGTGTTTCAATTTATATTGTTTGGATAAGTTGGATGGGTGGTAGATTGGGTTGTTTGTACGGGTGTATAACCACTTTAGAAGTTTAACCGTAGGGGTTAGGGAAGATGTTAATAAATGAGTATCTTTTCAAGAGAGTTGGTTGAAGAACCAACAAAACTTCCTACTAAGTTCTTGAGAATATTCCACTTTTTTGGTAAGCATTTTTACGTGTTTATCCACAAAATTTACACTGTATAACCATTTTTACGTGTTTATCCACAAAATTGACAATAAATTTTAAATTACAACAATTGGACAAGCATGAAGTCAATCGAATTTTTTTTGGCAAACCATAGTTTCGGGAAGTCTATAAGGACTTTAGGGAAATAACAAGAATTGGAAATAGGCTTCAAGGATTACTATCAAATGGGTCCTTTCTTGTCTTCATTTCACTCAATTGACGATTATGATTATTATTATTATTATTATTATTATTATTATTATTATTATTATTATTATTATTATTATTATTATTATTATTATTGAAAAATTAAGTATTCTCAAGATTAAAAGTGATTATCTTGTTTTTTTTCCACCCGTATCCAGATCCCAGACGATTTAACCCGACTATATTCCTATCTGCTAATAAAATGGCCCCATTCCATACTCAAGGCTCAAACCCGAGACTTCTAATTAAGGAAGGAGCAACCCCATCAGCTACACCACATCCTTTGGTGGATAAAAAAACAAAATTTAAATAGTCAATTAAGTGAAATGAAGACAAGAAAGGCAATTGAGCAACCGGAATGGTATACACTTATTCCCGCCAAGTGTTTACACTAAGTTAATTCAATTTATTATTGCTTAAGTAATTTATAAGTGAATATATTCATTTATTAATTAACCATGGTTAAAATAAAATAAGTGTGCGTCCAAAAACATGTTATATATTTGATATAAACACTCGGCACAGATAAGCTTTTATTGAAGAGGAATTAAATGTTGGTAATGGCATGATGATAATCTAATCGCTTTTAATGAGATTACGCTATTTCAAAATGCAAGATAATCACCTTCTGGAACTAACATGAGTAGTCTTTATGCTAAAGGAAGAATCATACTATACTATGGGATACGTTGAGAGGTTTTAAACCCTTCAAAAAAACGGTGACTAAAAGTTGCCTTTTAGTAATGGTCCGTAGCTTCTAAATCAAGCGTATGGAAATCTTTGAATGTGGCAAAGTGTTTTTGCGAAAAGTGTACCAATCATACCTACAATTTCCCACAAGTTTCCATGATCAGATGCTGACTTCTTAACTATTACGGGCAGAGGCGGATCGAATTGAATTCGAGATAATTATTATTTTGGCCGATTTGGTCCACTTTGGGCTTCAATTCTGATTATTCAGCCTTCCAATTTATATAGACCGACCGATTATCACACTATTTTGGCCTTTGACTTGATTTATTTTGAGCTTCGGTTCGAGTTATTCATCTTAGCTACAAGTATTTCTATTGTTACAATTTTTAACTCGTGGAAAGGCAGAAGCGTCGGCTTTCTCGACGCGTTCCATAGCTCAGTCCCGTAAACAAGGGAATGACCCAATGCATCAGTTGACTTAAACGAGTTGGGGAGCGAAGCATCTTCCGTCCGTTTATATAGACAAACCGATTGTCACGCTATTTTGGATTTCAACTTGATTTATTTTTCCTACCGCCGCAATTCGGGTTATTCATCTTTTCGATTTATATAGACATCGATTAAAACGAAATAATTTAATAATTATGATAATTTTAAACAGAGCATAAAAATTCAATAGTATTACTAATATCAACAAAAATATATTATTCATTTATAATTGAGAGTTATGTTTTGAAGCTATCAGCTAACTCAAGACTAATCAACTAGAACTAGAACTCAACTTAGATGCACATTTAGATATCAAAATAAAAAAATAATAAACACTATGAACTATAAAAAGAAGCAAGAATTTATAAAATTTTAAAAAGTCAATGTGACTCATTAAGGAAAAAAAAAACCATCAGCAAGTAAATAAAAAGAAAAGAAGAAACAAGGAAAATAAAGTAAAGAAGAAGCAAAATAGAAAAAGAAAATAAGAAAAAAGAACGAATCTTCTCGCAGTTCTTAAAAGAGAAGTTTCTAAAAGAATTAGTGCGAAATGGACTCGATCTGCAGTCAGGCACAACTTTCGGCCCTTCACCAGTGACACCAAACAACCATTGGTTAGTTAGGGTCCCATTTTACATATTTATACTATTTCCCATATATACTCACATACATATACAAACATGATTTTGCTCGAGGTGTGCGGGTGGCATGGCATCCCCCACCCGCCTTACTAGATCCGCCCCTGATTACGGGTTACTTATTTAAAATGTGTCTTCAAGACTTCAACGACTTCCTTTTCTTTTCATATGTTTATTGTTTTAGTAATTTTTTTTCTTCTATGAGATGCAAAGCATCATTATATTATACATTACGAAAATGTCATTTACATATGGTGTACGCATACTTTAATTATATGGCACAGACAATTTCAAGGTATCTTTATATTAAACAACCCTTTACTTGAATACTCCACGAAACGTCTTGTGCATATGGTGTGCATATTATTAAGGCACGCACAGTTTTAATACCAATATATGTATATCTCTTTTATATCGGACTTCGAAATGTATTTTTTTTTCACGTAGTTAGTACATACCATTTAAATGACATGATAGTATCATTTTTTTTTTTAAATAACAATGGATATAACTTAAACTAAATTAAAAATGTTTAGTTGGATAACAATAATCAGGAGATCAATGTGATTTAAACTTGTAACATGATAAAACTCGGCATTGACTGAACATGATAAACAATATAACTATGATAAAGATTATTTACCAAGTAAATTGAGTTGCAAAAGTGTAAAAAGCCCAACCCAGTGGTGGTTTAACTTTAAGGAGACGTTAAATTTAAAAATTTCACCAAAGGAAAAGGAGTTTGACTCTTTGAAAAACATTTGAACCATCTAGTGACAAAATAGGCGGGGTTTAATTAGTTGTAAAGTAACCACCAAAATCAAAAGATTACCTCTGTTAGGATATATTATTAACCATGCGGTTTGATTATAGTATTATTTTTTATTTCTTTTGGAACAATTGTTTATTTATTTATTCAATTCAATAAAGTCTTAATTTAAATAGATCATTTGTTCATATGTGTGTCTTTACTTATATAGTAGACGATTTAGTGTATGGAGTTTTAAAAAAGATTAAATTGTCGGTTCTTATAAGTTATAAAGTTAATGTTCACAATCAAAGATGAGCTGCAAAGTATCTTGATGATTGTAGCATAAGATTAAAATATAATCTATCTTGATTATGGGAATGGTTATGTTCCAACTTCTTATGCTAAGTACGTTTTTGTGTGTATTGGACGGATCAAGCAGAGATAAGTGTTTTTTGTGTCAATATATAAAACTACCTCTCTAGCTCATTAAATGTTCTTTATTTTTAAATTTTTATTTTTTATTT